>NW_011888803.1:9487166-9569581 GCF_000151845.1 Pteropus vampyrus
TAGTTGTCAAATAATTAAGAGGCTAGAACTGTCCATCAACTGTTTTCTGTGAAAACCAATAAGTCATAAGGTTGAGTGGGTGAGCCCAGAAGTAATCTTTTGAAAAATGGAAGGGGTACACCCAAGACTGGACATGAGCAGGTCCAGAGGGCACAAGTAGACTGCCCGATTAGGTGGCCCAGACTTCATGTCATCACTCGCCACCAGTGCACTGCCTCTCCCTCAGTATACACCTGTGGCCACACTGGGCTTCCTTTTGACCAGTTGATAGAGAATGTAAAAAGTAGAGCTTGGTTCATGAATGTGTTGGCTTTGCATGTGTCTGCAAACTGAAAATGGATTGCCACCGCACTAAAACCCTACTCAGGGATGACTTTGAAGTTACCAATTAGTGGAAACCTTCCCAGTGAGCATACCTTCAAATGGTGTAGCTGCTCCTCTACTTTATGGGGAAAGAGAATATATATAAACTCATGGTCAATGGTAAATGGCTTGGCTGAATGATCAGGATCCAGAAGGAAGAAGATTGGAAAACAAAGAGGTCATAGGAAGAGGCATTCCTGTGGGAATGGTCATGAAGTATGAAGGTCTTTGTAGCAAAGGTTAACATCCACCAGAAAACATCCAACACAGATGAGGTGTTAAATAACAAGATAGTGTGACTAGATCAGTTGATATCAGCCAGCTACTGCTGTTGATCACCCATTAATCAGCCACTGTCGTTGACCAGCTGGCACAATGGGTGCATAAATGGTGGCAGAGTTGGAGGCTATTCATGGGTCTGAAGCATGTTTCCCACTTACAGATCTAATATAGCTATTGCTGCTGTCTGATGTCCAATCTTTCTGCAATAGAAAACAATTTCCAATATGGCATTGTCCTTTGAAATCGCCAACCAGCTACTTGTGGCAAGTTAGCTACTTTGCTAGAAGGGGTAGTAATTAATTCTAACTTGACAAAATGATATTTCAGGGTTTGCCTTTTCTACCTGCAGAGCCTCAGCTTGCAACACCATCTGCATTTGAGGGCTTAGACTATTTGATCTATTGGCAGAGATCCACATCATGTCATATCACACCAAGGGACCCACTTTAAGGCAAGGGAAATATACCAGAGGACATGTGGCAATGAGATATCCTTATTCCATCTCAGATAGCACTACCTAGAAGAAGCTGGTCTTCTAGAGTGATGGACTGGCCTCTTGAAGGCCAAGTCGAGATATTGGCTTAAGGCTGGTATCTGTGAAGATCGGGCAGTATCCTTTAGAATATGGGGTATATTCTAAATCAGCGATCATTATAGGGAGCTGTGTCCCAATAGGAAGAACACATTGGTACAAGAATCAAGGGATAAAAGTAGTGTGGCTTTGCTTACCATTATTCTCAATCACCCACTTGGGGAATTTATACTTCCCTTCCCCACAACTCTGGGCTGTGTAGGCTTAGAGGTTTTTGTTTCCAAGGGAGAAAGTGTCCATCAGGGACACATCGAGAGTCTCAAAAGCTTAAAGAAGGTGATGAACTCTAAGCTATGGCTACTGGCTGGCCTCTTCGGACTTCATGTGCCAAGGGACCACAATATAAATAGCAGGATTTAACCTTGACCAAGAAGAGGTAGGGCTGCACTTACACCATGAGGGCAGGGAGGCCTATGTTTACCAGCCAGATAAGCTACTTGGGCACCTTTAAGTATTCTTTAAGTTTTGATGGCAAATGGACAACCACAGCAACCATGGCCTGATAAGAGGCTCAGACCCTTTAAAGATAAGGGTCGAGGTCACTTCACCAGGTAAGCCACTTAGCCAGAAGAGGTGAGGAGGAAAGGGATCTAAAATGGTCATGAGAAGAGGGAGATAATGAATCTTGAAACCAACTGCAGATATAGCTTGCCCCAGCTACGGTAACAGATTGTATCTGCAGGGCTGGGACTGGTGGGGATGATGGATACTGCCACACTTAAGGGCTCCACTTCTTTGTCTTTCAGGCTTTCTGATCATATGACTAAAAATCAGTGCTTCCATTTCTGATATATCAGGTTACACCATTGAATGGCATTTACCATATCTCCATAGACTTTTTATATTATTTGAAACCTGTTATTCAACCATCAAGAAATTTTTACACTTTCAGTATGTTTTAGGCTTTCTTCTTGGTACAAGGAAAGAAAATGAGTAAGAGAAATAAGACATAGCTCTTGGACTTGAGAAACTCACAGTCAACTGGAGGAAAAAGACACTTAACCAAACTATTATACGCTCTTTGGTAAATGGAGTGGTAAAGATGAGCGTAGAGAAAAGATGCCTTATCCAATCTGTGGACAGAGAGGAAGGACAGTGATGCAAAGTTTCCAGGGGGAAGCAGTTGATGCCTGAGCTTCGTCTTGTAGAATAAGCAAAAGAAGACCTGGGTGCAGTGGAAGAATATTCCAGACAGAGCAAAGATACAGGGTAAAAAATAATGTGGCCGGAGGTTGTTGGAGCATAGAGAACAAGGTCAGGGAAAGCAGAGTTCAGAAAACGAAGGCTCTTATATTCTGTGCTGAGGAGTATCAGCTGTATCTGTGGATGACGTGGAGCCATTAACGGGCTTTCAGTGGGGAATGGGGTTCTAATGTGTACTTCCATTCATTTTCTTCTTTCGCCTGCTCAAAGTTTCCTCTCTTTAGTTCCCTGAAACGCAGCTGCTTGAGTGTCTTTTGGTCACCATACATGACACCTTACAAAAGCATTTTACACCAATGGCAGATCTCCGCGCCAGTGTATATTAGTAAATCTGGCTGCTGAAAATACCTTCTTGAGGTTACTCCCTGTTGGTAGAGTCTGTAGCATTGGAATTGCTGATGCCTTTTTAGCTTTTCTATACTGCTGAAAATTACCACATTTCCCTCACATTATTTCAAACAGCAATGCCCAAAGGCACATCAAGGAAAGTCGATGGTTGATTGTGGGCCCAGAGCTCCAGGAGAACATTGGTTCTTTGAGATAACCATCCAGAAGCTTCTGAACATTGTTGGTGCTTGAAAAGGCCATCCTAGTGTGCACTACTTTGCTGAGTCAGTAAAATTTACTGGTGATCATTCCGAAGACAGAGAGTCCACACAAGATTATTACCCAATCCAAGTCACAAAAACCAAGATTTCAGCATCCCAAGGAAGCTTAAAGAAGGCGATGAAATCTAACGATCAGACAACATCGTATCCAGTGATGAACTGGTAGGCAAAGAAGGAAAAAAAATGTCAGGAAAGACCATCATGTATTAGGAAATAAGGAGACATATGAACTACTTTGGCAACAAGCTCCTGACCAAGTTAAAAGTCAACACTGGATTCCAGGTAGAATCCAAAATTCTATGTAGATAGACTCAAATATAAGATAGAGATCACCTTTGGTTTCTTGGTGTTTTCATTCACTAATAACCATACAGAACACAAAATGATTATTTGGAATAATAAATAATCAGATTAAGAACTATAGCCAGTCTATAAGTATAGAAATCCTGCTTATTTGCAGAAGTGTGGTATTGAAAAATTATGTCACCAGGATGTCCCACTTGGGCCAGCTGTTCCAAATTAGGAGTCCATAAAACCCCTAAGAACTGAACAGTTTGTCTCCTGGGTCAGCACTTGGTCTTCCCTCATTGCCCATCTAGTCCACATAGATTTAATGCCAAATTTGTTGCAACATAGCCTAAGGTGTCAACCTACATACTACACACAGAGACTCAGAGCCAAATGGCTGTGATGGTCTGCTACTGAAAATCAGGTCTGAAATTAGGCATCATAAATAATCGAGAGATACGGGATACCCTTTAGAAGTCAGATGAAAATCTAACATAGCTAAGATTGTATAAGACGACAACAAAAAGTGAGTGCCATGACCCAAACTGTGGGACCATTTGTTTGCGAGTAGCTTTTTGTGAGCAAAACACCTGGTATGAATTGAATGTGGGAGAAGCTTTACAAAGTGGTTTCTTTTTAACCTATTAAAAGCACTGTTAAATTTAATTCAAAGTCGCAGATCTGCGTAAAAATGGTGACGTTTCTAAATGGCTGGAAGAACGGAGAGCCGAAAGTCCTCTAGGGGTCTCTAGGTTCCTAAACATGTCTCTGTCCCCTCCTTCACCCAGTTGCTGCTCTCTCTCCTGTAAAAGCCCCTTCCAGTCCCTAGTAAATTGGATTCTTTAAGCCCAGCATAATTTCCATCCTATTCCCATTAGAAGCCAGGTGATTCTCACAGTGATTCACTTGGTTGCCCTGCCCAGAAGGGACTGAAGTACAGACATCAGCTGCCATTAATTCTTATTGAGCTGAACTGAAAGATTGATGGAACCGCGGAGTGAGTGCTGCTTGGTTCCCGAAAGACGTTAGAGTGAAAGGAGCATGCATTCTTGAAGAGGATAGGCTAAACAAAGTGATAACACTGAACCCAGAAAGACTTTTTCGCCGATCAGGTTCATCCACTTCTGAGTTATAGAAAAAGGGATGGAGAGGTGGAGTTTCTGGGCCCGGCTCTGCCACCAACTTTAGGGCCTTTGTTTTCTTACCTGAAGCATGCATGGTAGGACGATGTGATGATCTCCGAGTTCCCTTTCACCTTGAGGATTTCATGACAAAGAACCACATACAGCCACCCTGCATGGCAATATTGCTACCGTATATTTTCTTTAAACCGAGTCTCAAATCCATTCAAGATGAAATAGATTAGTAATGGGAACCAGAAACTCTGAAGAGCCCACCCTCATACACAGGGAATTTACTGACTTGCCCTGTGTATTTGTGTTTATTTCTGCTGACTCTTAGGTGGGGGTGGATTCTAGGGAAGTAACATTTATATGAATCCAAGTGGAGAGACAAGTTTTCTCCCTCATCTCCCCTTCCCAAACAATCCAGCTTAGTTCATCATCTTGTGTTGACATTACTTATGAATGCTAATGAGCTCATAAATGCTAATTAATAACTCCCTGTGCTTCTATTTACTGGCAAATATAGGGATCCAGGTGCAGTGTAGACCTGGCCCCAAACACAGTACATCTCTCCATCTCTGAGCCGAGAACATGGGTGGGATGACTCTTGCAGTACTACCAAAGTCGGGGGCCTTCCACGCCTTTTAACATGTGCAGGAACTGTGATTAACTCACAAAAGCATCATCTTCTGATTTCCCACTGAGAAAACAAACTACGGTCAAATCCAGCACATGGCAAGATTAGGTTGGACTTCTAATCTTTGGGGAGAGGTCAAAGTTCAGTGGTAGTCAGGAAACCTTCCCCAGCCCGACCTGGAGGTGTTATCACCTTGGCACAGAGTAGAGCAGGCACTTCAAAGGGGCAGTGTGGAGACAGAAAGAAGGGCAGTAGGGCTTTGAGGAGTGTAGAAACCCAGTGCCTTTGTTTTCCTACAGGTGTAGCTGCTTCTGTGTCCTCCACTGGGTGGTGAACTGTGTCAAGCCAGGAGCTCAGCCTGCCAGAAATCAGGCCTTCCTAGATGTGTGCTGCTTTGGCATTGCTGATTGAACTTGTGCTCCTCTTTGGGAGACCCTGAACTTTCCTCAGCAAACAAGATAAGGCCTAACCTTGGTTCTAATGATTACATTACTTTGAACTTGTCAAACACTTAACTGTGCGCCAGGCTTGAGCATGGAATGCCTCAAAACGATACTGTTTATTACTTCCCGCATTTGAGCATTTGGTAAACTGAGACAGAAGGGTTATGGAACTCGGCCAAGTTCACACAGCTAGGAAGTAGCTAGGAAGTAGTAAAGCTGGGATTGGAATGTGGAAGCCCCTCTCTAGAGTGCTGCCTGGGTACAGCCTCCAGCGTCTCTGTGCTCTCCGGTGCTGGGGACTGTTCCTGCTCAGGTGGCTCTGTGATGTCAGCAGCCCTGCTCCCTAGGGGTCCTCCATCCCCTGTCTTTTCAGGACAAGTTTTCTCTTCAGCCTGGCGAGCTGAGGCTGGCATCCAGCTCCTCTGCCCAGATGTAATTGCCTCTGAGCCCCAGAGCCCCTCTCGATTTGGAAATCACCCTTCTCCTACCAGTGCTCACCATTTTTCATCCTTCTCTCCTCTCGGGGCCCAATTCTGTCCTCTAGAAGCACTGGACTGGTCCTGTTTTTAAAGTCACTCTAAGATCAACTTAGGATCGCCCCCTCAGGGGGAGAGCTGTGTTCCAGGGGAGCCCAGCTGAAGGTGAACACTCATATCCTGTGTCAGACCCAGGCTGGGGAGCAGCACAAGCTATTGCTTTTGGATGAGGTTCCAAGGAATGGAGGAGCTTTTCTTTGTAAAGGAAGAGAGAAGCTTTATAAACCCTGTGTTCTTTTCAAAGAGGCCTTATGGGTGGCAAGTCACCGTGGTGAAGAGAACACTAGAGAGGTAGAAAAACAATTGCTAATACACGCTGGTGCAACATGCTTTTGAAGGGTGGGGTGCGAGGGGCAGGAGGGGAGATGCTGCTCAGCCCCTATCTATCTTTTTGGGTGTGATGAGCACATGGGCGGTTGACACCTCTGCTGCTGCTCTCCCTCTTGGGCAGCCCGACTCCCCCCATTCCCTGCTCCTTGCACTGGGTGGTGCTGGCGGAGAAAGGGCTCAGGGCTGTGGCTGCCAGCCCCAAATGCCAGCAGCTGCACAATCCTGGGATAATTGCTCATATCTGTTTCTTCTCTTTTCCAGGACTCAGAGAGTGTTCCAGGAACGAACTTTCCTCAGTATGATGACCTGCAAAAGCAGCCCTTCCATTTACATTTCAAACTCCAAGTCAGCCGTGTCAAAGTTTGAACCAGGGCTGTGGAGGATAATGGGTCAAATGCAATTAGCAGCCCAGAGAGCTGCACGTTGCAGTCTGATTTATTTTTTTGCCCATCAGATTCCAAGAATCCTAGTGCTTAAAAGCAACTAAACAATCAGTCTATTGTTCTGAAATAAAGCCCAGTTAATTCAAAAATCAATCGCACCACCAGGTGGGGCACACTCTGGCCCCAAACAGATGGGGTCGAAAACTCCCCCAAAAAGCAGTCTTGTTAAATTAAAAACTTGATCCAGGAGCAGAACAAATAGGGAGCCATGAATGGAACGGAGTCAGGTCTACTCCGGCGAATTCTTTCTTCTCCCACTCCTTCTCCTTCCTTTAAAAAAAAAAAAATGCACCATTCCACTTTCATCAGTGTTAGCATCTCTGCAGAAATGCAGCCATCCACCCTTTGCAGTTCAATGTGTTACTTTAATTAGTCTGAAAATTAAGGGGCAACTCTGGGCCAATGTGAATGATTATGAAAATACATGTGCATCCCATGCAATCCTCTCACTTAATTAATAGTCTTGTAAACTATATGGCTCACTTTAAGGCGGTCCCGAGGTATAACAAGTCCATTTAAATATCCACTTAATACTTAACAGGATGTGAGGGACACACTATAGCATACGGTCCCTTCTCAAGTTTCACTGTCTGAAATTTTTCAAAGCTGACCCAAGTCAACCCGAAAAATGTTTAACACCCTGGGCTTGAACACAAGAAACTCTGTGATGAACAGACATTCAATTACATTTTTTAAAAGTGAGAAGCATTTTTGTAAAATAGCGACTCTGGAAACTAATTGGCAGCCGCGAAACTTGTGAGCGAAGGCCAAATCTTGTGGGGAACTTTTACTACAGTAACACGACTCAAAGAAAATGTGAATAAAAGGCATCTTTGTTTCCCAGTCAAATTAGCTGATTAAGAAATAAAACATCTTAACGTGTTAAAAAATGGAGAATTAATTATTTATGCGAAAAAAATTAAAACCAGGTTAAATGAATTCGACACTGTGTGTGACTCGAATGGGGTAGAAATAGCCATCCTTGTGGATCCGTGTCTTAGGTCATTAAGGAAAACTAAATATGAAGAGCTCCGGTTATTGAAAAAAAAAAAAAAAATCACATTCAGGTCACACATTGTGCTTCCCATTTTGATTTTCAAAGTCCAGATTAGTTATGGTACACATGAAAAATGTGATTCGGAACAAGAAAACTGCTTTGTATAGGCTGAGTACTGACAGTCGAGTGGGAGAAAACAGCCATACAAAGAGCAGAGCTGACTCCTGGGAGAACACAGGCCTTTTGCTCTAAGGAACCCAGGAAAGGATTCACAGAAAGAATTTGAACAGGCCACTCTTTATTTTGCTAATGGGGAAGTTGGGAACTCATGAAAACAAGAAAACCTAAGTTACTCGTTAGACTCAGAAAAGAAGTGGACAGGTGACCTTTGACATGGCAGGCCCCCTTGTCTCAGCCCCAAGACCTTCCGCCCTGACCTCTTAACATTCCAATATCCTGAAGCCAGGCCCTGCTCAAGCCAGGGCTGCAAATTATCTTTGAGATGTGGATAAACATCCACTGGGTCAGTGTTTTTCAAGGTGTGGTCTAGGGACCACCTGCATCAGGCTTACCTGGAGAGCTATATAGATTCCTGGGCCCTGGGAATTACTGGGCCAGACGGGGTCAGGGTCCAGAATTTTGCTTTTTAAAAACATTGTCCAGACTCAATAAAGGTAGTAGAATTCGAGACTCACTGTACCAGTGTTCACTTAGAGATGACTAGAGTAAATTTCACTGAATTTCGTTAATGGGTTCCCCGTAGTGAAAGACATTTATTAAAATGTGAAAGCCTGTCCACAAATCCTTCTCCAAAGAAAAAGAAAAAAGTCCTCCAGCCATTTTCTTCATTTCTCATGGCATCTCTTCACAGAGGGAGTATAGGAATGCTTTGTCCTTTAAAATAAGTTCAGCGAGTACTTGAAAAGTCATTTGGCAGGAGATGAGGGATGAGACAAAGGGGGAAGATTAATGACGAACAGAATCAGAGTCCTTGCTAAAATAAAAATGGATTCACACCCAACTTCTTATGAAGGGTAAGACATATGGCAGCTCATGTGGGAAGCGAGCGTGTTTAGTAGAAAGAGGTCCTGCTGCGGAGCTGTGTGATATAGGGTACAGCTTTCTCAGCCAAAAACAGAACATCACATGCTCTGGGGAGATGTACCATCTCTCCGATGTGACGAGAGGCTGACTTTCTAAAACTTGAGCAAACTCTGCCTGAAAGGTTTAATAAGTTTAATAAGTTTCTCAGAGTCAAGATGGTCAGGTTTGGGGGTTTGGATTTGGTTTTGTTCTTATCTCCACGGTGGCCTGACAGCCCATCGTTTTCTGTGACTGTTTATGAAAGCCGCTGATAGTTTGAGGTTCCTCATTTGTAAAATGGAAGCCACAATCCTCTATCGTTTCTAAGAACTGAGAGGAGGAAAGTGCAGGCTACTAGAAATTGCATCTGAGTTTTAGCTAAAGACTATAGATGCATTATTCTTCTATATCTTCTTTTGGGCTTTTTAGAGTTTTCACCAGGAAGTGTCGGGACACACATGGAAGCTATTTTGTTTGGTTTTGTTTTTAGGATAGGAAAGGAGGCAATCATTTGTACTTAGTCATGCTGCACCAGCGTTAAAGTAGCAAGTGCCCAATAGACTTCAGGATTCCGTTTCTAGGATTCATTCAAAATTGTAAACATATAGATATACAAAGGGTATCTATAAATGGGGCTTTTACTTTGCTTACAGTAGTAGTGACACGAGTTCAGTTTTAGTCCGTGGAAAATTGCCACTTAATAAGAACTTTCCCAAACCCATGTCCCCTTTGAGATAAAAATTTCCACACTAAGTTTCATCGCCCTACTAGAATTTCCTTTGGAATGTTTGTGCTAAATTCCTTTCTCCCTGATTGAAGTATACAACACAAAATCTAGTTTCAAGACTTAAAAAAGTAATAACGTCGAAATGCACAGATATGTAGGAAAACTTGGGAGAGGCAGTGGGCAGAGGAGAGTTGGGGAAATGAATTAAACTCCCCAATAATTAAGAAGTGATTTACTTGGCGCATTCAGAATTTGGAATGCTCTAACAGTAGGGCAGTGTATAAACTTCGTTATGTGCTATGGGCAACCCCAGCAACTCAGTTTTGCTTCATGAAGCTCTTTTTTTTCTTTTTCTTTTTTGGTATTTCCTGACTTGGTCTGTGCAGTTGTGAACTTAATTAACACGCTAGTGATTCTGCACCCTCAGGGAAAAATGGTAAATTTTGTAAAACGTAAATATAGAAACAAAAGAGAAAGTTTCTTTCTGTTCCTAGCAGTCTTTATTCTCTCTCTTGTGTTATGCATCAGGAAAACATGAAAGGCACATGAAATTTTACCAAGACTCGAACTCCACTAAGGCACAACACCCGTGGATTCCTCTAAATCACTCTTGTATCTTATAGACCATCCTAACCGTTTTGCTGTGTGAGAAAGCAGGGTTAATAGGTAGCCAAAATTAGCCCTTTAGATGATAGCATTGCATCTTATGTGCCTTTTTGTATTATATTGCTCATTCGGAAGTAGCTTATACAATTCCCTTTTGAATCAAGCCCTATAAATTTGATCAGTATCATTATTTTCAGGAGACAAGTTTAAACCGATAAAGTTGTCTTGCTTCGTCCCTCTTCTCTCCCACCCACCCTCAAAAAAAAAAAAAAAAAAAAAACAGGGAGAGTCACAACTTTGGCATGTAGCTTGAGTGTGAAGTTCTGGTATGGAAAAGTCTATGAAAAGATGACATTTTATAGATGGGTACATATATATTTAATTCCTTGCATGTGAGTGTGTATGCATATATATTTCTGCTTCTGTTCTCCAAGGATGCACCATGATAATTAAGGACATTTTACTTTGTCCGATGAAGAGCTTTTCAGTTCTCTTTAATTGGTAATTTAATTACAGAGCTAATTAGGAACAAAGTGGGTGTTGGGATTACAATGACTGTCTTTAACTGGAATATTTTACCACTTACAAAACAAGGAAGTTTTTAAATTATGGAACACTTAAATAGTGGATTAATAAGTCAGTAAATACAATTGTATGAAGGTAGATCATTCACAAGTTCTTCGATCGGCAAAACTGAGTAGTCTGATCTATTCCATGAAGTAATTATCACTCTGTCTTTCCAGCCTCCTGGGGTGTGTGTGTGTGGGGGGGGGCGGGGGTCTACGCTGGGGCCTCAAGATATTTACGGGGTAAAGTCCAGGCCTGGAATGCCTGGGCCAAGGTTTAGGCAGGAGGTGGAGCAGCTAAAAGGTGTTTAGGAGGAAGTAGGCTCCAGCACTTAGAGCAAAGGGGAATTCTCTGCCACTTTGAGGGGAGAAAAGCAAAGGAAGAGTTTCTATCTTTGTTTCAGTTTCTCTACACCTTTGCTCACTGCAGCTGACACCAATGCCCCAGGGTGACAGAGTAGCATTTGGAGGTGGTTGAAGAATGGTCTCAGCATGGGTGCCTCTTGCACATGCTGGGTGTCTCTTTGGGCCTTGGGTTCACGAGACAGAGAGAGGCACAGCTGAGTGAGCAAATCCATCCTCTGTCTGTCTCACCTATGGAATGAAGGCGCTCTGAGAGCTGAGCTTGCTCTGGGTGCAGTGGGAAGGAACTAATAATTGAACTGGAACACAGGCCCTGTATTTTGAGAACACTTGTGACTGATCTATTTAGGGGAACAATCATTTGTTCATTCATTAGACATTTAGGAGTGTATGGAGCTACGTGTGCAAGACGCTCACAAAGAAAACCAAAAACACCAATTGTAAATATGTTGTCTCTTTGAACATAGACTATAAGGACTTCCCTAGAGGACAGATTTTACAACTGCCTGAAAAAAGCAGGAAGGTTTCATCGGGAAAGCTGAGGCCCCAGAAAGGTCAGCAGTTTGTAATGGAAAACGCTTAAGGCCATTCAGGTCCAAAGGATACATTCGGGGAACTACCAATTCTCAGTTCAACACGCAATTGCAGGGAAATGTGAGAAGAGGGATGCAGGAGGAAATAACTGGGGCTAAGTGAAATCCACAAATAATCCTCAATTCTGGTTTCATCCAATAACCTCACTCAAGCTCATTCTCTCTCAAACCTTGGACCATAATTAAGTACTACCTGTGACCTGAATTGACTTCAGCTTTGTTGATTTCCTTCTGCTGCCCATAGCACTGGCCAAGAAAGGCCTTGATGGACCAGATTGGGAAGAGGCACACTCAAACCAGCTGTGATCCCCACAACACAACTAAGAGTGAATTGAAAATCAAGACCAAACAAGAACAGTTACTCTTCCCCCTCAATAAAGAGTTACTTGCTGAAGGAGTACTTTTTATAGGTCCAAGGGCGTAGAACTATTATCAGTTTCTCCTCACCCAAAATTAGGAGATTTCTAACTTTTTTTATACTCTCACCTCATTCTAACTCTTTTTGTGCTAATCTTTCCATAGCCAGGGCTGGAAAGGACAGATCTTTTATATTTTATTTTATTTTTCGTTCTCTGCTTTGCTTCAAAAATGATTTAAGCTGAGATCTCTCATGCTATTCAGCCCAAAGGAAAGGAGACTGTGACCACTGAAATGGACAGAGGCTGGAAAGAAATGAATCAAAAAAGTTTTACCCCTAAATATTATCTTTTCATTAAATTATTGAATTCCAAGTTTCATCAGAACATTCATTCATTTATTTAATTTATATCTATATCATCTATATCTATATCTATATCTATATCTGTCTATCTATCTATATATACATATATATATATAGAGAGAGAGAGAGCGTGAGCACTTAAGATGGGTAAGGGTCATATGATTTTAATCCAGACCCTGTCCTCTATGAGTTTCTAGTTAGATTGGACAGGTCGTGTGTGCACAAATATTATGTTACATGACTGAGGATAATAAAGTCCAATTGTGAATGATAGTGTCAGGAGAGAGAAAGCTCTCTTGCAGCTGAGCTAATCAGGAAAGGCTTCATGGAAGGGGAGGATGGGGTTCCAGCTGGGGCTTCCATTACAGAGGAATTTGATAAGAGAGTTGGAGGCAGGGCATTGCAGACAGGGGCTTACATTTACTGAACACTTACTTTTTGCCAAGAGCTGTGGTAATAAACACTACATATGCATCCAACTCATTTAATTTTCACCAGGACCCAATGAAAGAGGAACAATTATTTTTCCTGAAATGCAAATCATAACAATAATGAATCTTTATTAGACATTACTATGTGTCAGGTACTGTTCTAAGTGTTTTACATGGATTAAGTCTTTTAATTGTCAAAGCAACTCTTTGAATAGAATATTGTTATTATTTTTATTTTACAGATGTGGAACCCAAGGCACAAAGAGGTATGTAACTTCCTCCAGTTTTCCCAGCAAGTGAGGGGCAGAGTAGGATAAGAACCTAGAACTGTCACTACAGAGTTTTCCTTCATTTTTAATTCTACTCCTTTGCTTCTCATGGGAAAAGCCACAGAAGCAAGAAGGGCCAGTGAAAATGTCCAAGAAGTCAGTACTGATGTTTCTTTGGAAGTGTGTCTGCAAAACTCACACAAACTGATACATTTTTAATAGTGACCAACCTAGGAAAATGTTTAAATTTTATATTTAACATCTGGTGTAGCAACAGAGGTGAAAAAATCATTTCAGCTCATGCCTTCTTATCTCTGCTGACTTTCAGAGCTGTGGAGGGCAGTGGGGGCTCTGGAGGAGTGAGCTGGGGGGAGAAGGAGGGAAAGAGCAGGGGGTAGATGTAAAGAATGTGTTAGAGCCGAACCTCTCTAGCAATGACCCAAGTGATTTTCTTTCTCCAGAGTACAAACCTCTTTCAGGCAAGAAAGATGGAAGTGAATTATTTAGGGAAGTCATTTTTTTGAGTTTGGATATGCAGAAGTGCTGGAACGGGATATTCGGCTGAGTGCATCTGGGCATGTCTCCTCCAGGATGAAGCTTATGATGTCTAAAGCCGTTTGCGTCCGTGGTCCAGGGGTGTGGGCCTCAGGAGTAGGGCCAGGCTCTAGTAATGAAGAACTGGCACTCTGCTGCTCAGTTTTTAATCATGTAACAATGATCTTGATAGATCATTTGGTTTAAGAGTCACTCGAGCAGTGAGGGATTCAAATAACACCCTTAAAGGGAAATGTAATTTTGTCTTAAAATCCTCGCTCTACAGTTTTCATAGTAGTTTCCCACACATTCTGTCCCTGGACCCCACAGACTCTGCAGGGAGAGCAGAGCATTTTACAGATAAGGGGACAAGGTTGGGGGAGTTTAAGGAAATGGACGAAAGACACAGTCTCAGGATTAGGCCTAGTGCTCTGCCTCCTTGTACCTTCCTTTCAATGACACTGCCCTGCATTTACAGAGGCCCTTTCCTCCTCTGACAAGCAGAGCCTGGGTGAAGGAGAAGGAGCAAGTGGGGAGTTTAAACTTGATAGAGGCTGAAATTCTAGAGGAGACAGATGACCGACCTCTTCCAGGTGGTGCTGGAGAGGGAGTATAGAAAAGGTGAAGAAAGAATTCAGAACAGAGAGGCAGGGACTTTATTTTTAAATTGGGAAACTCCATGTTCAAAGCCCTAGAAATAAAACTCTTGAGACAGAATTCCTGAAGCAGAGATCTTTACCATCTCCAGGGAAGGAAGCTCAGTGAGAAAGGAAACTAACATCCGTATGTTTGCTCAGCAAACCTTTAAAAAGCACCTGTTCCGTCCTCGGCACTGGGGACGTGAAGATGAATTAAAGCCTTAGTCCTTATAGAATTCATGAAGGAAGACAGAACTCTTATAGACTAAGAGCCGAGGTGAGTAGAGAAACGAGTAAACAAGTGATAACAAACACAGGGACACTAGAGAAATGCTGTGAGTGTGGTGTGTGAAGACAGAGGAGGGGCACCAAAGCTCATGTAGGCCAGCTTTGTGCCAGAACTTTCTAGACGACTTTATGTACGATACCTCAGTTAGTCTCATGTCATGTGATATAGGCATCATCATCTGATTTTCAGAAGAGAAAGTGAGGCTCAGTGAGGTTGAGAAACTTGCTCAAGGTGACATGGTCATAGTGGGTAGAGCAATGATTCAAACACACATTTGGCGAAGTCCAAAGCTTTTGATGCTTGAGGTGTCCACATTCTCGGTGACCCAAGTGCTGTGTCATTTTTATTTATTCCATCTATAAACACTACATCCTATTTTCTCCCTTGCCCGGGGGAGAGCAGAAAGCGGGAGAGCAGAATTAGAGTGTGCTTTGGGTAAATGGTGAGGAGGTTCATTGCAGAATGTAAGTTACCTTGTATTTTGACAACTAACTAGTAAACTTTGCTGATTCTGGAGCCCACATCTCTGAGAGGCAAGCAAAGAGTCCTAGAAAAGAAAGTTTTGCCACCTCATGTGCGCTGAGATGTGGCATTGAACAATTTGATGGCATTTTCTATACATTATTTTACCACCTTAGGTTTAGGAAGAAGCAGAAAATTTTTAAGGCATGGATTCCAAAGGCCATTAGGCCTGTCATTCTGCCCCTGTTCAACCTCTAAATACTCCTTTAAGGGGGTCCGTAGGCTTGAGTATACAAAGAAAAAAAAATGTTCATTGATTCAGTGACCTTCATGACATGGCCCGTTGTGGCCCAGTTGTTTTCTAGAAGGAGGCCTGTGTTGGACAGGCTGTGCATTTTCTTGACTTACCGTCACCACTAGCATCTTGAGGCCCATGGCTGTGGTGGGGGTGTGCAGAGAAACCGCTAACAGACACCTGGCCACCTGAGCGGGGCACTCTGGGGGTTAACTCTAAAATAGTTTCCCACCCTTGGATAATTATTTTGTCGGAAATGAAACCTCTGGTGTTCCCTGGCCTCATTTGATACCTGCCATCCTTCCTTTCCCTCTTTGCAGTCCTATAGTAATGTCATTAAAGTCCCTGGAAAGTGTCAGCCGAAACCAAGGTTTCTGTCGGTTATAACCTATGAAAAATGTATTGGATTTAATATGTTTGGTTTGGGAAATCAGTTTTTGTCCACTATAACCAATTGTCCATAATAACCATGTCTGTTGTAAGTGGTGTGCCCTGTAATAACCCTCATATAAAGGGTAAAATGAAAGACAAACCATTCCAGATGGTAGCTGGAGCCATATCAATATAGATCACTGCCTACGTATATCAAATGATTGATAGCCATTTTTAAGGCTTTTTCAATTCAATGCCAGTGCCGTCTTACGGCAGTAAAGCACACAGTATTTGCTGATACCCTTCCTGATAAACCGTCTGGTTGCAAGTGAGAACAGCTTACAAAATGAAAAGGCACCGGGAGCCATTTCTTTCAAGTGATCCATTCCCAGTGTCCTGGCAGGAGAACAGTCCTCGTTGCAGGAGACAGGGACATACTGAGAGCAGGCAGCAGATCTTTGGCAGGATGTGCCCCTGGCCATGGAAAGGGGGCCGTGTCAGAAAAACTGTACTCACAGCTGTGGACCCCATGAGGCTGGCCATCACTGGTAAGGAGAGGCATAAGATGTGACTTTGAGAGAGAGACCGGTTCTGGGTCCCCTTTCGTAATGGTAGCCGACACTTACACACACTGTTGTAAGCATTTTATACTTGTTAATTCATTTAATCCTCAGATGAAGTCCATGAGGACTGTATTCCTATTAGTCCTTTTTTTACAGTTGAGAAAATGTATGAACACAGAGATAAAGTGACTTACCCAAGATCATTTTTAGTGAACGACCAAGCTAAGAATTGTACCAGCTGCTCTGGCTCTGGAGTCTGAGGATTTAACCGCTAAAGTATTCTACCTCGCAGGTCATAGAAGTGTATATGATCTTACTTATATGTGAAATATGAAATAGTCAAACTCATAGAAACAGAGAGTAAGATGATGGTAACCAGGAGTTTGGGGAAGGGAATATGAGGAGGTGATTATCAAAGGATACAAAGTTTCAGTTATGCAAGGTAACTAATTCCTGGAGACTTATTATACATGATAATGCCCATAGCCATCAATACTGTATTGTCTACTTAAAATTTACTGAGAGTAGATCTTATATTAAGTGTTCTTGCCAAACACAAACACACAAATAATAATAATACTAAAAAATAATAAAAGGGAGTGAGAGGAAACTTTGGGAGCTAATGGATATGTCTGTGGCTTTGATGGTGATGGTTTTACAGGTGTAATCTTAAACTCACACTCATTGAGTTGTATACATTATATATGTACATCTTTTCACATGTCAGTTGTGCCTGAATAAAGTAGTTGTTAAAAGAAAGTTCATGGATATTTAACTGTGACTTCTCGGAGTAAATGCTGAAAGTTCACGAGCTAACATCTACACCCACTAGCACCTGCTCATAGACTCGTCTTGGCCAGGATGCCTTCACTTTTCCTTCAAGCCCTGCCTCATTATGACAACCTTGCTCTTTCTCCAGAAACGTGCACCACAATGTGAACTGTTCAGACCAGGCTCGTCCTCTCTGTGCATATTCACGTAGGAACTTGCATCTCCCCTGCACATTGCACTTACGTTTTACTTTAAACAATTATTTGCATAATTGCTTTTGAATATCAGTTCCTTAGAATTGACTATAAACCCCTCGAAGCAGAGATCATCTTTCTGATCCATTGCCGTCTCCCCGCGACAGCCCACCGAAGAGCCTTGCACATAGTAGGGTCCAAGAATTGGTCAACAATAAGTAAAATGAATGAAATTCTTCAATACTGAAAAGAAAGAGGGTATTTTATCTGTATTTCCTGCCCTTTATCCAGGATGAGAAATGTGATAAGACCTTTTCAAAAAGATTACTTTCCTTAAAATATCCATGTCTCTGTTAAGGAAATAAAATCTCACAAGAACCAGGACCCTCCAATATGAAACCAGGGCAACTTTCAATGTCAATTCTAGACACACCTGCACGCGCACACATGCACCTCCAGTGTGCACCCCATTAAACCCACCATGCCTATGCTGCAGCTCTCGCGTCTTCCGTGAGGCTTCCTTCTTCCCAGGGAGCGCGCATCAAAGGGGTTATCTCACTGTCTTGGCAGAATTCTCCTGATGTTCACTTGCTTTAGGAACACATGCAGACACTCACAGTTTAGCACATGGGCCCTGTCTTTTCAGCTGTCTTTTAATCTTTGGTAAATTGAACAAGCATGGAGAACTTGCAGGTGACAACCAGCTTGGCTGAGGCTGCAAGGATGAAAACCGTGTCAGTGGAGTCCCTAAAAGTCCTCCAATGTGCTTGAAGCGTATAAAGAGAACCCTTGATCCTGGCTATCAAAGGGTGCAGAAAGATCAAGAAGAATTAAAACTGATGGTGTGCCAGAAACCACCTGCAACAGAAGGTCATTACTTCCCCTCGTTAAAACAGCCTCAGTTCTGGGGCCTGATCTGAAGCTTAATTGAAATGTTTCAAACAGTGGATTATAACGAAGATGAGACGTCCCCTGTCCATTTCATGACCTTTGCTAAGAAAGGCAGATTGGTAATAAGGTAAAAAAAAGAAAAATCTGAGCGATTGCCTGAAGACAGCCAAGTCTCTTAATGATATGAGCCGTGACACCTTTCTTAGTGAGGAGGGGGCTCTCGAGGATGCTGAAGGGACAGGAAGGATCGACAGGAAGGCAACAGGACCTGGGCCTCAGGATCCCAGCCACTCCTCTGGGATCGGCTTCTCTGCCACCATTTCTATGACCTTTTCTTTCCTGAACAGGAATGGAGGATGCAACACTACCTCTGGGATAATAATTGTCCGTTGTTCCAAACGTTATTCTTGTGGTGCGAAGGGTCCATCGCCCCTGTCACGCTTCTTTTGCAATCTTTCTATCTAACTTGTGTAATCTCACATGACCCCCTTGATAGATGAAGATGAGTAAGCCCTCCAGGTCTACAGAGGATGGGAGTGCAGCAGAAGGGGGATACTGGCAGGAGATAGCTCAACTCTGATCTTATCAATTTTTCTATATCCTGAAAAAAAAATCACAATGTTGCTGCCAATTATGCTTTTCACATGATAATAAATTGCAAGTCATATTCGTCCAGAGATTTGAATGCCTTCTGGCTCTCTTCCCCTTTTTGGTATGATTATCTGCCCTGGCAATAAAGTCCATATTTGAAGTCCTGTGATTATCTCAACCTCCAGCTGGCATGTTTTGAAAGTCACTGTTTTGGGGATATTGTTGCAGCAGCTGATATGAAAGCTTTACAAAAGTTTCTATATCTTGTGGTCATTTCTGCTTTGGACTCACCTGTCTTAACCTGATGAATATTTTAAGTTTCGTCCATGATTGCTCAGGTCTTCGGGAAGCCTCTAAGACTTCCCTGTGCAAAGTCTGGTCCACAGCACCAAGATGGTGGGGGCACTTGTTAGAAATGCAGAGTCTCAGGCCCCACCCCCAGATCTACCAATCGGATCTGTATTTTAGCAAGATCTCTTGCACATTAAAGTTTGAGAAGGACTTTAGGAGGAGGGAACTCTCTGGGCCGAGTGGGTTGGAGGAATCGTATTGGGCGTTCTTTTGTGCAGAACACCTTTCTAAGGTTGGATTTAGTTGACCCAGTACTGAGCAGGCCCTGAGGGATGCTTTGTTTCTCTTGCATGGTTCTAATGAGAAAGTCTTAATAAGTCTTTCAACAGCTGGAGCTATTTTGCAATCAAGGACCAACATAAAAAGACAGCAGGCCAGGCACCGAGGCCAGCCTGCCAGAGCTGTTGGATTAGAGCTCCTAAGACAGCCTGAGAGAAAGTACTAGTCGTTCCTTCTGACTTTATTAAACTTTTGTGTGTGGTGGCAAAGTTTGTTTGAACTTCACTAAATCCTCCAAATAAAAGACTAGCTTGGACCATCTGGTTCTCTAGGATGAAATAATTTAATTCAGGATAGGCAATTATCAATAATTGTTTTGAGACAGTTAAGAATGTAAACTCTTAGTCCCACCTGTTCTGTTTCCCTTCTGAAAGTACTTTTCATGAAACCTTTGGAAAGGTGAAGTAGGTAAGTTTTATTTTTACATCTTGCTTTGGGTATCTGATTCTATCTCATTTAATCCTAGTATAACTTTTCCTTCAAAATTCAATATTTGCTCCCCCTGAACAAATATACACACACCTACCTTGTTGCTCTTTTTTTTTTTTTTTTTACTTTGCTTTTATCATTGTCTACATTTCTGCTATCCTTGAATTTGTCCTTTACTCCTTTCTTCTTGAGCTTCAGCCCCATGATATTTAGGGGTTCTGTTTGTTATATTTAATTTTCCTCTCACAGTATTTTCCTGTATTTCATTAGTTTTCTAACAGTTATAACTGAAAAGCATATATTTAAATGTCCAAAAGGACTCTTCTATAAAATCCTTTAGAAGAGTCCTTTATATTCTGATGTAATTTTAAATAATTCTCTTCCTGCATTCAAGTAACCCAATTTTCTTCCCCAAACTCCAGAAGTTTGGGGTTACTTTTTTATGTATGTCTTCTTTTGAAGCTTTCTATGACTGTGAGCAAGAACAGACAGGAGTCACTGTACTTCAGAGTTCCCGGGTGATCTCAGGAGCACGTCCTGTAATTTTGCCGAATGCCTCATTTTATCTTACCTGAGAAGTGAGGCAAGTGCCTAATCTTCAGGAACGTGAGAGGGCTAAGTGGGGGCAACAAGGCCTTTAAGTTCTTTCTCTTTGGAGACAAGAACCCTGAGCCTAATATTAATCATATTGAATGCCATGCATTCATGATGTCTCTACTCCTGTATCATCTTCTGGTCCCCTCATTGAACCAGGTGCTTCAGCTCCCCCTTATAGCTCCCCATACACACCAGGCAGTTTTATTTTTCTCATGTTTGTGTGTGCTCTTCCTTCTGTGGGATAAGCTTTCCTCTCTTGTCTGCACTAGACATCTTTCAAGACTTCCCGACAGCATCACCTTCTTTGAGCAGCCTTCCCAGAGTTCCTCAGGTCAAGTTTACTACCCCTTCTTTTGTAACCTACTGTTCACGATACATCCCTTTATCATTAAATCTACTGCCTACATTGTGTATTTCTCCACATTGCTTATATTTTTTCAAATTTATTTCTCTGTCTTCCCAACTAAACAGAAGCTTTTTGGAGTCCAATATTGTGACTAATTCACGTCTGTATTTTTAGTGCCTGGTTTGGCAAATGGTTGTGGAATAAATGAATGTACAACCTTCTAAACTAGGCTGTATTTAATTGTTTTAAGGAGTGTTTTGGATAGAGCTCTTTGGTTGCAAGCAACAGAAACAAAGTTGAATTTGATTAGGCAAAAAAGGAGAGAATTTGTTGCACGAGTTCTAGGATGTCTCATGGAAGTCAAGGTTAGGAATGCAGCCAGACTCTAGAAATGGAAACTTGAAACACATCAGGGATCTCTTCATTTCTCACTTCTGCTCCTATTCATCTGCTATTATTATTATTTCTTCTTCTCCCTCTCCCTCTTCCTCTTTCTCCTCCTTCTCCTCTTCTCCTTGTCCTTCTTCTCTCTCTCTTTCCTTTCCATCTTTGGGACTCAGTAGTCATTTCCTCAGGGAAGCCTTCACTGACTTCTCTAATTTACGCTAAATACTGTTATTATATGTTTTCAGAGTCCTGCATGCATCTTACTACCACGGTTTTAATCACACATTTATTTCTATGATTATCTAATTAATGTCTGCCTCCCTTGTAAACTCCACGAGGAAAGGAATATATCTTTTTTCTCACTATTATATTCTCAGTATATATCTCAGTGCCTGTTCCTCAGTAAGCATTTGTTACATGAGTAAATAAATCATTAAGTGAATAAGAATCTGAACAATGATAGTGGCACTAGAAATGGGAAATGTGGGATGGTTGCATGCAAGATTTGAGTCTTAATTTTTCTACTAACTGGCATAAATTATTTTAGATCATTTCCTTAGCTGTTTTTATTCTCTATTTCCTAACTTTTAAATGGGAAGTAATGCCACTTATCCCCAAGGGGTAGCAAAGAATGAGAGAGAATGCACACAAAAGTGCTTTATAAAATATTTTTTAAAAAAATGCTCTACCAAGCAGAGATTATTTCTATTTTATAATTAAGGAAACTCATCAGAGAGTCAGGGAAGCCTAGAGTTGGGATGAGAGTTTAGTAGTCCTGACTTCTGTGTGACAATGGATCGTTCAATTCTCTTTTGCAGGGAGGAGGGGGAGAAGTCAGACACATCTTCAACTTCCTGGGCTGAAATAGGCCATTGCCAGTTAGATGAGGAACTCAAGGTGGGAGGAACGAGTTTTATTTTTGTGACGATAAAACTGTGATATTTTAATAGGACCAATTTTTGATGAAATTACTGAGGTTTCTGGAACAAGAAACAAAACCCTTGGGAGTGATTTAACTGGCATTTCTAGTTCTTGTAAGGATTTTACTTCCACTTATGGAAGAGGAGAATAGAAATGTTTATTATTGTGAAGTTCTTATAGCAAAACATTTTAAAATGTGAAATTTGTAATTTTATTGTCGTATTCGTTATAAAATGCAAATAAGTCTTGATTGTGAGTTACACAAAGGACAGTATGTTACTTTAACCACCACCTTTTATCATGGTACTGGGATTATTGTTGCTAGTGTCCCCAAGGACAGGAGGGCATATTCTGTCCCTCTCCTCTCCCTCTCTTCCTGCCTCCCACTTGCCTCCCTCCCTTCCTCCCACTTGCCTCCCTCCCTTCCTTCCTTTCTTTCTTTTTTCTTTTCGCTTCCATTCCTCATTTCTATCTTTCACCCAGTAAGATTTTATTCACCCAACTATGTATAAGGCTGGTGATAGAAGTAGCCAAGAGCATTTCCTCAGATGTTTTTTCTCAAGGATGCGGTGGCTGTTTTGGAGCACATATCTTTAAGAGTTAGTAGCCCAGGAGTTTACTTGCCCAACAAATATTTATTAAGTTCACTTACTTTGAACAGTGATTGAAGAGGAAGGCAAAGGGCAAGAAAAATGAGGGAGATGAAGGCAGATAAAGGGGTCAAACTGGAGAGAGATGATGATCTCCCAAAACCAGTATTTTATAGGGCAATGCTAGAAATCTTGGCCTTTGGTTTTCTAATGTAACCTCAGTAATAATAGCTAACCCTTTTCCTCAGGGACCAAGAATTAAAAAGCATTGTTCTAAGTGCTTTTTAATTCTCAAAGAGACTTTATATCATGGGTCTTATTATGACTACTATGTGTCAAATGAACATATGAGGAAACTGAGGCACAGAGAAATTAAGTAATTTTCCTAAGGTGGCCCAGCTAACAAGTTGTGTGTAGTGGGATTTGAACCCAAGCAATCTGACTCCTAGCCCATGCTTGTAACACTGCTCTATGTTACCCTGGGTAAAAACCACATCCCTGAGCATTGAGAATATATGGTCCTTTTCTTTTTCAGAGAGAGAGTTCGAGGAAAGCAAAAGAGGTTGGGAGGCCAAACCCTGTCTGAATAAAACTGCTAACCTAGTTTTTGAAGTGAGTATCATTCTATGCAGCTCTCCCTGCCCAGGCTTTGAGATGGTCTGTCACAAGCCACTTGTACTTTCGATCTGGAAATGGGCATGTTCATTATTCACCCAGCCTTTGATTTGGGAGAGTAATGTGTAGAGACGGCTATTGGGTGGCTTCCACCTGCCAGATTCTCTGGCTATATTTATAGTCATGCTTGTGCATTAATATTTTATACTTAGCTAAATTGTGCGCATTGCATTTAAGGCCAGGTTTGCCTTGTTTAAAAACATCCAAATTGGGATTAAGTATTCAAGCCGTAATCTCTTTAGTGGGCGTCTGTCCATTGGATTTGTATGACATAAAGAGGGTTATTGAAATACTGTAACTTTAATATTTTTTATCCTCTATACAGAAATGACTCTTAAATGAATTTAGAAACTAGGAAAGACATTGGACAGATACCAAAGAACAGAGCAGCTCTCATTATTTTTCAGGCCAGTTATAGCAAAGCCTGCGTCTGTGTTAGCTTTTTCATCTAGAGTCTTCCTTTTAAGCAGTAATATGCTATGCTCCTTAGTACAGGATAGTAAATTCCCTTGGGATTTCTCATTTCTCCCCTCTCCCTGTTTGTGATGGTGTTGTTCTAAGTTGACACAGTTTCCCTTACTCTTTATCCTTGAGCTGTTAAGGAATTTGATCCATCCAAATCTAGAATATTCCCAGGAATTTGGCAGGGGTAGAGCGAGCTGAGGTTAGGACAGGGGTCTTGAAATCTATACATTTGTATTTAATCAAAGAGCATGCAGCTCTAGTTAGTATTCTGCAAATATTGACTATGAATAACCAGCTAAGACACTTACTAGTAAAGAAACCAATAAATTTTATTTTTTGTGGTATGTTAAAATCGAATTCAGATAAAAATTTAAAATCATAGCATATCCAAAGTAACCATTTGATAGCTACATATAAATCTATTTTAGAGATGTGAGAGCACAAATTATGGAATGCCAGAGCAAGTTGATTTAGGCTGCTTTTTCTCTAATATAAATAATGCAGAGTGCTGCAAATATTCAAGAATACTTAACTGAACATAATTAAAATATTGGAATATATTTTTAAAATAAATAATTAAGTAGTTAGAAGTATCTGCAATACTAATTCAAAGTGATAGTCATATGGTGATTATGTTATGCAGTTTACTCAGTACTTTTGCTTTAAAGTGCACTAATAAAATTTGCATTTAATAAAAATTATGATTCTGGAATATCTGAGGATATGGACAGATTCTATTTCAAGTACAAAACACAACCCTTGTCTCTCTGATCCATCAACAGATGGACTGAGAACAGACATTTTACAGCTCAGCTGAGCAGCTTGCCTGCTGAGACATTGCTCACACCCATTACCACGTTTTCAAATGCCATGTTGGGAGTTTAGTTTGACTGTCCCCCTTTCTAGATTGTCAGCTCCTTGAGGGTAGCGACCTAGGTATCTTTGTACACCCGGTGCTGAGTATAATGCTGGTTAGTAACAGGTGTTTAATAAATATCATAATATTAATGAATCAAAGAGAGACTGTTTATACATTTGCTTCCTGTTCTCAATGCAGTAGCAGGCCATGCACAATATTGCTTAGAAATTTGCCTTTGCTTTCTGCCTCTGCCTGGGGGCTCTTCTCCCAGATACAGACAGAGTTCACTCCTTCACTTGCTTTAAATCTTTGTTCAATGTCACTTTTTCTGTGAAGCTTCCTCTGACTACTCTATTTGAATTAAAATTGCCCCTACCTCAATATGCAGTTTCTAGCTCCATTTGTATCAATATGTAAGATAGTACATAATTTACTTGTTTATTTTGTGTATTATCCTATGATTCTCACTAAAAAATGTAAGCTCCATGGAGGTCAGAATTTTCTTTTTCGTTCACTGCTGTATTCTCCGCCCACAGAACATTTTTTGACACATTGTTGATGATTGATAATAACTTGTTGCATGAATGAATAATGAATGAATGAGTCAAAGATGAAAATAAGGGATTGCCCGAAGTATAAGTTTAATGAGTACAATTATAGGATGAATTTCATGTTTTGGGGTACACAAAATAGAATCAGACAAGTTGGCATATCTTTCCGCCTCACATGTCATTGATGGCTCCTCAAGTAGAGATAGAAACTGGACATTTTAACTAACTCAAAATACTTCCCAGTGTTTCATTGATTCTTCTGGAGATCTGAGTCTACTCTGGAACTTTGGCCCAGTTGAATAACATTTTATTAATTTATTCAGGCCAGAATGGATTCTGCCTTCCTGGGGACTTAGTGCAGTAGCTTTCTCCCCAAGCTATTCATTGTTCTTGTTATTGCCTTGTGTTCTCCCCCACTCTCAAAGTGAGACCTCATCACAGCATTACCCCCATCCCACATGGCAGACATGACACTGTGCAAGTTCTGGGCCTAGATCTTCAGAGGACTAACAGCTTTTCTCCCTCTTCTTCAAAGCTCTGAGCTAGCATGTTAGAAGTCTGGCTTTCTTGATGGATTGATCAAGTGACCAGAGACAGGTCCTAAAATTACATGGAAAGAGGGAGGCCCAGCCTTTCCAGCATCCCAGCTGCCTCTAGTCTTGCAGCCTCTCCCAGCAAGGTAACAGTCCTCTAAGTGAGGCATGTGGGATGTTTCAGCTCTATTTGCCATTAAGAGACTTAAGTGAGACCATTGGAGGAACTGTCTAGCTGAGACATAGTCAACCCACAAAATTGTAAGAAATAATAAATTATTGCTTTAAGCCACTAAAGTTTGGAGTAGTTTATTACACAATAGATAATTGAAATAGGCAAGTTACAGAAGATCTTTGAGCCTTTATTTTCTTATCTGGAAAATGGAAACAGTATTTTCTCTTTATAAGACTGCTAAGAGGCTGTGTACAAAGTGCCTGGGAAACGTAATCATTCAGTAAATGTCACTTTCTTTCCTCTTTTCTTCCTTGAGTAAGGCCTCAACCCCTAGGCACATCCCTCCAATTTCATTACTCACCAAAACATCCCTCTTTCCTTCCACCCCATTTTCCTTTACAATTTATTTTGGAGAAGACAACTTAATAAACTCATCCCAGAGGATATAAACAACAGCTTCATTTATAGTGCTTCGGGGTTATTTGCATTTAGGAGAAGGCTTAGTAAAGCACAAATCACTTTCCCACGGATTGAAATTTGAGCAGCAAATTTCAGGCTTAGTGATGGAGGAGGAACGCCGGGATGTGAGAAGGGAGTTTTGGAGGAAAAGAACATGCCTTTTTGGGGACCCTCCAGCTTTCTTGTTTGTAAGCCTTTATCCTCAGAAGAAAGCATAGCCCAACTCAAGATTCAGCCATACTCAAGCCAAGGGAAATTTCTGCTTTCTTTCACCCAATAACCATGTCAGCTTTACTATTAGGCATCTTGGCTGCTCTTACTCTTCCTTTAGTTTTAAGCCCTCTATACCCTGTTAATTTTTGCAGAATGGTTCAGAACTGGAAAGGAAAGCAAACTTCATTTCGTAAGTTACCTCTCAAGTATTCAGTTGTGAAGTAATAATCTTCCCCTGGGTATAAACGAGGGAGGAAGGGCAGGGGCTTGGGTTAGAAAATGACCCACCAGGCCCTGGCTGATTATTTTTCTAGACAGATCTTATCTATTTGGTAACTACAGGCTCCTTTTTTTTTTTTTTTTTTTTTTTGTTCAGGGATACCAGTTCTGTTTTAGAAACACATAATATCCTTTCATCCTCACCCTCTTTTTTTTTATTATAAAACTGATTTAACAACATTAAGGAAAACTTTCTTATATCCAAACAAGGGAATAAGTTTCCTTGATAAAAATCAAGATTTATTTTCAAGTTAAGTGCATGCAATTCAAAGCTGATACAATTGTGAATAGAATAGAGCAGAGTAGAACAGAGTAGAGTAGGGTAGGGTAGGATAGGGTAGGGTAGAATAGAATAGAATAGAATAGAATAGAATAGAATAGAATAGAATAGAATAGAATAGAATAGAATAGAATAGCATGGGATGGGATGGGATGGGATGGAATGAAATGGAATAGAATGGAATATAATAGAAAGAGAATATTTCCAATGTTGATTTTGTTTTAAATTAGAAAAGTAATGAAAACACAAACACGTGTTGTCGGTGTGAGGGGATACATAGTTGAGGGGGAAGAAATTCCTAGAAAATACCGCAAACTTAAGTTAACTTTTTTCAGTCAAAAAAATTTAAAGAAACAAATAGTAATGATTGAAGAAAGTGCGAATAGTAAAAGGGTAGAGAATAAAAGAATAAAATTAAAAACATTGAATAAAAGAACAAATTGCAAAATGTCTGAATAATACCAACTACATAAATGGTCAATGAATATCTATAAACTAGTATGTCTAAAACATGTTTTTATATCTCTGCACAATAAAGAGGTATAATAAATACATCGTCTAAGGTCACTTTAAATTACAGAAGAATGTTTTGATTTTCAAAATGAAGTTTTTAGGCTAAGAAAAAGGAATATTTTATTATTGTTCCTTTTCAAACTTTTGTTGATCAAATTAGTAATGGTTTTGAGATGTATACATGGTAGATAGAGATTCATGGCTTTCTCATCAACTTCATTGTCATCCAGTTAATAAATGCTGTAGCCTTTTCATTTACTTTCCTTGAGCAATGTAAAAATCCTTTCCTCGCATATGAGAGGTAGTGAGGGAGTGTGGTGGAGTAAGGGTACCTGGGTTTAAGTTCTGGATGGGTTTCTTAATTTCTCAGACCCCCCATCTGATCATAATAATGTGGGTATTATAATCATGTCCATATCTGGCCCAGTAAGATAATGCCTGCACAACGAGAAAGCAAAGCACTTGAAAGGGGGAAATCTCACCCCGAGAACTATTTTGTGGCTGCTACTTGTCCCTGTCACTCCATTAATGTGGAAAGTAGATGGTAGATGGTAGCTTGTCATGTGAAGAGTTCCAGTCCTTCTGAGAGGTTTCATTCTGCCACACAGCCTAGGGAGACCTGGATGTGCAATCAGTGATGACTATTCCTTAAAGCTAAAGTGAATAATTCCAATATGGCAGATGGACTAGTCTTTGTCAAAGACAGATATTTCAAAAGAGATCATTTCTTTAGCTCTCTGGGGACCACGAAGTACACGTAATCCAAAGCTTTTATAGTAATTATTTTAAATTAGAAAAGTAATGCAAACACATATAAAGAATAGTAAAAAGAGGAATAATGTAAGGTAACAAGTTAATCACTGTTAAAAATTTCTCTCTTCAATTCTTATCATAGTTAACATTAAACTTTAAGCAGTGTACATCTTCTTACAGATTTATCAACTTTGGGCTGCATCTATTGACTCTTCACTATGGAATATGAAGTTTTTAGTGCAATTGCAATATTACTCATTTTTCATCCTCTACTCCATTCTCGGGTTTTGTTAATTACATTAGCTATTACAAAGAATATCTTTGTAATTTTAATTACTATATATTAAAACTTTTGCTTCTTGAATTATTGAAATTAAACTTCTATTTACTTTCGGCTATAAAAATTAGATTGTTTACTTATACTCTCTTGTAGCTCTTCTCTTTCTCTCAATTTTGACTAATTATGTCATTTTTGTATTATTAAAGTTTAGATTTGCACTTTGTTTTGTGATTATCATGTTTACCCAGTTTGTAATTTGATTAAAAAATTAAAAACAAAGGAAAACGATCCTATGATTATGTAAATATTCATGGCAAACCAAGGAGTCTGTGGTTGGACCTAAACAGAAATAAATTAATCCTGGTCACTAGCCTATTTCCTTCAAGAGAAAAATTTCTGAGTGTGTTAAAGTCTAATGGATTCTTTAAAAATGTCTTTTCAGATTATCATTTTATTCTGGATCAACTGTATCCTTTATTTTCCGGAATACTTCTTGTTTCATGTAGAATTCATGATTGCAAACTTTACAGCCTTTGCATTTCTGCAAATATCTTTATTTTGTTCCCATTCTATTTTAGAGTTTGGTTGGATATAGAACTCTAGGTTTAAAATTATTTTTTTTAGAACTTTGAAAACATTACTGTATTTTCCTTCTGGCATCAAGTGCCGTTGATGAGAAATCTAATGTTAATCCAACCTTTATTCTGTTGCGGGCAGCCTACTGTTTCCTCTCTGGAGGTCTTCGATTTTCTCTTTACCCTTAGATTTCTAAAATTTCATTAAGATGTATCTTGAAATGGGTCTTTCTTTTCTATTCTTTTCTTTTTTCATGCCACTCATCATTTAGTGGGTCTTTCAAATCTAAAGACTAATGTCTTTCCTTCAGAGAACTTTTTTGTATTACATCTTTGATCTCTTCCTTCTGTAGTCTCTGTCTTATACTTTGAGAATTCCCATTAGCTAGTTACTAATCCTATAAACCTCATCTTTTTCTCATATTTGCTATTTTGTCTTTTTGTGACATATTTTGAGAGATTTCTGAGTTTTCCGGATCTCCATTTGTCATCTTCAACATATTCAATTATGCAGATTGTCCATTGAATTTCTTGTTTAGATATTATGCTTTTCTATTTCAGAGATTCTTTTTTCATTGTTGCTCTCTGAGCATTTTAAGAAAAATAGCACCTTTGTTTTGTTATTAGATACATTGTCCTCTTAAAACTCTTCTAAAATGAATTGCATTTTTAAAAAAGTTATCTTCTGTTTTCTGAAGAAATCTCTATTCCTTGTGAGGTAATTGTTCTCTCTTTCTTCTCTCTCTCTTTACCCTTTCTTTAAATATTTAGTAATCCTTTGACTGTGTCCCCATATATGTTCTTAGGAATCTATGAGTCCTTTAAGAGATTTTAAAAGTTGGTTTTTATTTTAACAATAATCTTTTAAAATATCTGTTGTAGATTCTAGAAGACCTAATGTGGCAAGTGATGTCAGAACCTGTATTTGCATTTGTGTTTATACTATGGCATCCACGTCTCATGTTGCCCAAATAGCATCAAAACCCTCAGCATAGATAACAAATTGCACTGACAGACCAGTTGAGGGTGGGAACATCAAATCCTCACATGGTACCTGGGCCCCAGTTTGAGAAACATGGCTTCAGTGTATTTCACTCACAGATAAGGTGACTAAATAATTTATTGTTCAAACAAAGACAGTTTTTAGCACAAAAGAAAACTATTAATAATTGTGTGGAGATTATAACTTAAACTGGAACTGTCTGGGTAATCCAGAATGATTGGTCATCCCGTTCGAGGCTGAGAAGCTTACCTCTTAAAGTTTTCTCCCTGGCAGCTATTCCAGAAGTCCAGAATTGTCTCTGGCTCTAATCTGCTTCCTACTGCATGCAGAGCCCAGTCCCAATAAAGGACCATTCTCTAGGCAAATTGCTCTCCTTCTCTAGGGAACAATTCTTAGGCTTCACCCAGAATGCAAAGGCCACAAATTGTTAGCTGGTCTGCAGGCATGGGTGAGGGGCTTTGGCTCATTGGTTCAGCTGTTAACAAATGTAGTTATTTAAATTAATCGCTCTTATGATTTCTCATTCCCCACCCTGCCATCTCCCTCTCCCCCTCCAGCTTTGTGTTTGTTGACTCTGAGCTTAGAACTTGCCCAGGACTTCCTTCCAGTTTCCTCAGTTCTCCTTTCACCGTCGTTCTAGTTCCTTGTGCTTTCTCTTCCAGAGATTTCTTCGTTTCTAGTTCATTGATGTTGCATTCTACTTTTTCTGAACAGTTTTTGGTTTCACTGTTTTAAAGCATCTCTTTTCTCTAATTTCTCCAGGATATTTGGAGGAAGGAGAGGCAGATATTGTGCTCAGGATATCATCATGAACCAGAGTTCCCTGCTCTATGATTTTGAATTTGAATCTGAATGTGGAGGCATCTGCTCACCTGGGTATATACGACACCTCAAAATAAACAATAAAGCAGCACTGGAGGGACCCAGCTGGGAGCTTCCCCTTTTCTATTCTGTCCGCTCCTTTCCTAAATAAACTAACCCAACACTCTATGAAAGAATTAAGTCTCAGGAAAGAACTTTCTTAACTAAAACTCCACTTACTCTCTAGTTCACTATCTTCAAAGCTCATACCTATCCTGAATTAAAGAGGGAATAGTTCAGTGGTTTCGTACAGTAGGCTGTTTCTGCTAATGTTCTTTAGATATGTAAGAAAAGAGTGAGAAATTGAAAAACATTTAAATATATGTTGAGAAACTACTACAGTTTTAGGCTAAGTGGTGTAGGGAACACATACAAGTACAACATAAGATTTCTGCACTCTATATATTCATTACCCAGCAGAGTTGAAAATATATGTAGGGAAAGTTTGGGTCACAGTTCAGCACATAAGTGCCACTCAGAGGCCAGCCCTCTGGGGTGGTGATTTCACAGGCTGAGAGCCCTCTCTAGGCCTGGAGGCTCGTGGAAGGCAGCTCAAGGCTGTGAGACTTACTCTGACCTTTGAAAAAAGAGCAGGAGCTGGACTGGTAGGGAAGAGGGCTGAACAGCCTAGGCAAAGAGGATGGGTAGCCAAGAAGCAGGAGGCTTGTGTGTGCCATTTGGCAGGTGGACGGGTGAGGCAAGCATAGACTCTCCATGTTGTATCGTGGAGGATAAAGGTTAGTTAGCAAGGGAACTGAGACCTCGTGAAGTTCTAGAATGTGAGCTAAGGTATTTGAATTTTAGCCCACCAAGAAGATTTTGAGGAGAAGTACATGGTTCGGATTGTGTCTAAGAAGGTGACAATGTGTCTAAGAAGTGTTTGTGAATCAAAGTAGTGAAGGGTGGGAGAAGAATGATGGTGTCCCAACCAATCAGAATGATAGCTAATAGTTAATTATATCCATGGCATTAACAAAAAAATTTACTGTTTTAGGTTCTAATGTTAACAGGAGACTTTGGGAAGTAAAATAGATGACAATACCAGCAATTATTTAATAGCAAGATTTACTTAGTGATAAGCAACAAATTTTAATGAAGTTAAGAATTAAAGTAAATGTTCTTAAAGTTTTTTGTGACTGAGCATTCTAAGACTAAGGAATATGACCTTCTTCTATCATATCTGAGAGGGATTGTAAAGGAACCTATTCTTTAAAGAAGTGAGTGTGTGTGTGTGTGTGTGTGAGGAGGAGCGGGGGGCGCATGGGTGGGTGTGGGTAGGTGTGGCCTAACTTATTTAATGATGTACTGTTAGGTATGATTGCAACATTCATTATGTATGGTGCCTAATTTATTAGAAGACTATAGGCTTTTGGCAAATGACAGGAAAATGACTAAGGCCCATATTTTTAAATGGATCTTAAAAGTCTCTTTGTTAACTTTAATTACAGAACTTAGAAAGAGATAGAAGAACTCAAGTATTACAAATGAAGTTCTTCCGGAAGAGGTGAGTCAATCAAGGTGATGGTCATATCTCTAAAATCCAAGATCTCATCAGATGTAGATTTGTAAAATTAGGTTTTAAAAACTCCAGATGGATTGAGGTCTTTAACACTGAGGGGATTACATGAAGATAAAGGTAAGGTTCTCCTCAACGAAGAGCTTACTATCTAACAGGAGTATACAAGCCAATTTTATTACAATCTCCAAATGGATTTATTCTTACACTGTGAGCAACTAAAGCAACTCACTTGTCCACTTTCTTTGCTCCCATCTGATGAAGTCTTCTTGTTAATTTTTCTGAAGCATCTTCCCTATTGTCCTCTTCCTTGGTAACATGCTAGTTGTTTTTATGACACAGTATTGGATGAGCTCAGGCCAAAGGAGGTAGGTTGCTGGCCTTAGTTTCATATCCTGCTGGATCTCAGATAAGGTTTGGGTTCTTCTTTGGACACTTTAGAAATTTGTTGAGCAGCTGAAGCAGGTCCTCAGAACCCATTTGTAGCCACTGTTGTACTGGCCGGGAAAGCAAAATAACAACAAAAGACCACCACATGCAAACCTAAGCTTTTGAACATGACATTGTGTTTTCTTGTCCAGAGCTCTGGGTATTTAATTGGCACTCAGAGCATTCATTCATTCATTTATCAAATATTGATTGAGCATCTCATGTACCAGGTACCAAGGACATATAGTGACCAAGGCACAATAACATCCCAAGGTAGCTTTCAGTAGATGGAGGAGGCAGACGGATGTTTGTATAGTAAATATATATAGTTTTTGTCTATCCAGCATTTCTCCCTACCACCTCTTTTTTTTCTGGTCACAGGCTTCTCCTTCCTATGAGAAGTTCTCTTTTCCAGCTCCAAGTGGTCATAGTAGTTTTTCTCCACCCCTATGACACCATAGGAAGTTGGGGGACAGGTGATTCAGACTTGATCTCCAGGCCTGTGGCCATAGTGATTATCCAAACAAGAAATCTGTAAACTCAAGCCAGGCCAATCAAATTCCCTAGAGGTTAATAAGTGGTTGTGGGGAGAAAGCAACTCTGTTTTCTCTGAGATCATTGGGATGATGTCAACCTAGTACCCTCCGCAGTCAGGCTCCCTCCAACTCTGCTGTCACCCCTCTGCTTTCTACTGCATAGAAGATGAGGCCCACACAGAGTGAAGCAGAGCCAGTGGGTAGAAAAAAAGAGAAAGAGAATGAGGAGAGACCAAGAGAGAAGGTAAATTGACCACACAATTTGAGGCCAACTCTTCTCCGGCCATTACAATGACCTGGGATGATAAATTCTTTTTTTTCCTCCCTAATTTGAGTTGCTCTTTCATTACATATAGCCAAAAGAGCCCTAACTAATACACAGTGTGACAATTGCTGCTGGGGAAACCAGAATCGATCTGGTCTTGCAGAATGATGGAGGATTTTATGGAAGCAGAGACATTCAAACTGAAGCCAAATACTTTTCCAGGGAAACTGGAGCTGGACGAAGGGGTAAATGAGAGGTTAAGAATTACATAGTAGGAAAGAACTTCTCATGTGAATACCTGGAAGTAAGCAGCAATGGTCTATTTGGGGAATTACAAGGATTCTGGTATACCTGGAATGACGAGCACACTGACAGCATGAAGCCAAATACAAATTTTGCTAAATAGTGTTGGAACAGTCATTAAAACATGGACTGCTATAGGTCCTCATGGAACACGAGGTAGAAGAGAAAGATGGTTTCTGCCCTCAAAGACCCCACAGTTTCACCGGGAATATTGAATACAAGTATCTACAAAGTTAAATCATGACATACAGCCACAGTAAGATGATGGACAAATCAGAGACTGTGAGGTGGACAGGAAATGCATGAAAATTCTAAGAGAAATGTCACTGAGGATTCCAGAGAATGGGAAACATTAGGACTGGGCCTTAAAGAAAGGGCAGGGTGTGAGTGGATGGGTGGACAACAGGTTCAGGGCAGGGGACCAGTGAGACTAGCTGGTTAGTTCAGGGGGTTGAGTTAGAGAATAGTAGAAAAAAAGTTTAGAATAGTAGGTTAAACCTGTTGGTGGAGAGCTTGAATGTCTAGTGATTTTAGACTTTATCCAGAAAATGGTGAGGAGCCATGACTAGCTTTTGAGTGTAAAGAGGGGGGAGATAGCAAACAAATCATGTTAAGGAATGATTTTGTGGGGATATGCAGAAAGACCTGCACTAACTAGTGGCAGGAGGCCAGGGGATACTTGATCAAGGCCTGGGATAGAGCAGCGGCAGAAACAATAAGAAAGAAGGAGAAGGAGACCTTTTATAAAGACAAAATAGATGGGCTTGAATTCCTGGATGTAGAGAAGGATGGAGAAGGATGAACAACGCTGCCTGTCTGTCAGACAGAATGAACTCTTGCTATCTCAAGGAGAACAGGCTCTCCCACCACAAAACTTGCACCCAGAGTGTTCGGTCACTTTCATTCTCTGGAGAAATATGATGCTGTTGCCGCAGCCGCAGCCGCGGCAGCAGCAATAGCAACATTGTTGGAGAAGGACATCGATGGATGACAGAAGTGATTATGCAGTGAGGCATAACAATTGAATCGCTGTAAGTTACACCTTCTGTGTCAATACGCAGAACTGGTTTGACTGAATTCAGTGTAAAGAACACCTGAATTCAGAAGACAACACATTTTCTGGTATGTTAGCATGACACCAGGGACCCTGTGTAAATGCTTCTACTTTTCTTTCTTTTTCTTTCCCCTAAAATAACTGTTGTTCTGTTACCCAGACAAATCAGAATAGTCAACTGGTAGAGTGCCAGGCTAATGAGGCCAGTTTACTTTAGTTACCAGTATGGGTCAGGTAGAGCCCCTAGACTTTCCCCAGTGACATTTAGCTCAACAATTGTGTTTCAAGGGACTATAAATGTCTGGTAATGCTCTAGTGCTGGGGATACTGAAATGAATACAATATGATTCTAGCATCAAAGTGCTGAACCCAGTGGGGATTTGAGAGACAGAAAGTCCTACTTTCAAATTTCAGTTCTGCCATTTACTAGTTGTCAGACTTTAATATTGTTGATCCTCAATTTTCTTACCTACAAAATGAAGATGATAGCACTTTGAATAATTGTAAAGATTAAAAAAAAGGTATTTATGTGTAAAATGCTTAGCACAGTGATGGGCACATAAGAGTTCAATAAATAATGCCTGCTTTTCAGGATGGAAAGTACACTTCCCAAGGTACATATGTGATGCTATGGAAACACAGAATTCCCAACTTCAGGGAATTCAAAGATGGGGGCCTGGAGAAGAGGACACTCGGGTTGAATATTGGTGGTGGCAGAGGAGGAGCGAGGGAAGTGGAGAGAGCATTCCAGGCAGAGGAGCCAGCAGCGCCTCTTAACACGTGTGTGGCTAGCTCAGGGCCAATTTATTGCACAGCTGGAAAGGCAATTCCAAACATGCATCTTGCTGAGAGTGAGTTCAACTTTCACCCTGGATCCTAGAACCCACAGATCATAGCCGGCCACCCCTGCTACGTTTCACATAATTGTCTGTTCTTGGTAAAGGAAGCAGCTCTGTGCTAGATCCCATTCCTCCCCAAACCACGAACTAGCCTGTGTCTGTCTTCCTTAGTTGTTCTCATCAAACATGATACTGACTTCTGAGTGCAAGAGGAAGCTTGAGAGAATTGTGCCAAGGAATGTCCTCCAGTTGCCTGATGCGGTTTGAAAAACCGGATACAGGGCAATTAGTAAAATATCCTGGTGCTCACAGAGCGAGGATTTCTTTAGGCCCTGAAAGCATTCACCTTCTTTCATGTTTTGCTATTGATGCCCTGTAGAAGGTTTCTTTGGGACCCCATTGTTATGCCTGAGTTCCAGATGGGGCAATTAAATATGGACAGTCGGACTATTATTTTAGTTGCTGTTGGAAAGAAAATTTACAGTGCTCGCTTGTCCTTTTCAATTTTCCTCCGGTGGAGCCATTCCCCCCTCACCTTGGAGGAGACAGAGCCTTGGTGGTGGAGGGAGATGCTCGTGGGGCTGCCTTCTGCAGGGGCCATGGCGTCCCTCTGGATGAAAAGCTCAGCGGAACTCTAAGTCATTATCGTGATCAAGGACGAAGGGAACCATTTCAGCGTGTAAATGCAGATGCTCTCTTGGTTTCTGTGATAGATGTGTTCCCAGTGCCAGTGCAGCAGTGTGTTGAATTCTTTTTAAAATCTGAAAGACCTGCAGGCTCTTCTCTCCTTTTCTTAAATCCATTTCCCTGTTGAGATGAAAAATGTAATACTTTTCAGCTTACTTCAGACTTTCTTCAAATGTATTTCTGGAAAAGGATCCTTCATGTGGAGCGTATGAAAACTGTAGGAGGATGGGAGAGAACGAGGTTTTAAAAACACGTTAATGGACAGCCATTATGCTATAGGGAGTTCCCCCAGAGAGCAGAAAAATACAGGCTAGGGAAGTCACAGGGAGACAGAGCACAGAAGCTATGGATTAAGGGAGAAACATAGTCCAGAGATACTAAAAAACTGGATACATAATGAGATGGGAAAATAATACTGGCCAAGATAAAGAAGACTGCCAAGGTTTGCCTTTGGAGAGTGCCTGAAAATATGTTTTGGAATCCCACCGATTGAGTTCAAATGTTGACTTTTCCACTTGCTAGCTGTGGCATTGGACAAGTTAATTGTTATATGATTCAGTTTTCTCACATATAAAATGGCCATAAAAATGACTTCCGCGAAAGATCGTTGTGCTAATTAAATGAGGTAACGTATGTTGAGTGTCAGCCTTATTCTCTGGTATACAGTAAGTGTTCAACAAATGCTACCTTTTATTTATTATTATTATTATTATTGTTCTTATTATTTGCAGCAATAGTAGTGTTATTATCACTGACATGAAGGCATAGATAGATTTATACACAGTTTTTCAGGTAGTGGCCAGTTCTAGTTCTCATTCGAGTGTGTTTTACATGCACTTTGTCAACCATGCTGGCACCCTTCTCTCTTGATGGCAGTGGATTAGCACATTTGATCTCATCACAGGGATTTCCTTGCATATGTCCCAGGTTCCTCTGTGAAGCATTTGACATGACTCCCAGCTGCTCATGGAGTGCACATGTATGCAAAGGGTTGTGCTCTGTTGGCAACATGGGCTCCAAGAAGGGCTCCAAGAAGGAGGTCTTGTGATTCATTTTCATCTCATTAGTCTCCTTGCCCCGACGCCAGGGCTGGGAAGCCATGGGCTGGAGGTTTGTGCTATGAGCAAATCTGAATCATGGAGAGAATATGAAGGGAAATGAACAGTTCGAACAAAAACAAACAAAAAAAGAACTCCAGAGGAAAGAAATGGTAGGCAACATGGTTTCCTTTGAAACTTTTCCAATTTAGCCTCTAGAAAAGGTGTCATAAACCCCTGCAGGAGTGACTAAGAGTAGGGACAAAGGCAAGTCTGTTACAAACGTCCCGTAACTCCAGGAGCAAATCTCTTTTTTCCCCTCCTAAATAACTCCAGAACATTACATGGCATTAACGAGTTTCCCAGGACAGGAACTTCTAGTTTATTACTTGCTCACATTGTCATCAGAAATTAATTTTGTCCCTGAAAGACAAATTGGCTGGTAGCTTATGAAGTTAAATGGAAAGAACAAGTGCGCATCTGTTTCTTCTGCATTTTGTCTCCTTGGTGTCTTACATATAAATGAATCAGAGTGTTCAAACTTAAATTAAGATCTTTGGCTAGATAAACAGTTAAAACTGGTTCCCATAGCTACCTCTCACACATAGCTGTGATTGCATTATAATCCCCTAGTAATCAGCTCTAAATGAAAGAAAGATGATAAGGGTGCTCTTTGCAGTTTTCAGTACTGATTTTTATTAGCTCTCAATCAGTCCGGGAATGCTCTGTCTTTCATCACATTGTGGTAGTGTTTGTAGAATCATTAGAGTAATAAAGTGTAAATCTTACTGAGGTACATTTTTCTTGAGGTGTTTTATATAAGAAAAACTCTGAAGATTACACTGGCTGGTACAAGAAAGATTTGTTTCCGAGACGAAAGTAAGAATGTAATGTATGCTATATTCATTTATTCTTCACTGGAGTCAAAACCTAATGAATTATCCAGCCTAGGTACAACCACCACCACAAAAACCTCTTGGACTTAGGCGGCCAAGTATTACCATAATATAGATTTGCATGCGTTTAGCTACTTCCTAATTTGCCTTGTTATCCTTCTCCAACACTCTTCCTGTGTAAAGCCCTCACATTACAAACGCATTACCTGCAAAACCACAAGCTTTTGCTATTCCCAATGTGATTTCTTTAGCAAACTAGTGTAATCCAATAAAACATCATGTCGCACCAACACTGAAGTATTTATTGCGGAATAAATTTCAGCTTAAAAAGTGCACTTGTCCCCATTCCTTCTCATACATCACAGAGTGACCAGTCCTTTTCTGTTTCATTTGGGTTGGAGTCAGCTAAGTGGGGAAAAGTAGCAACTGGAGATGATGGCTCTCTGATGCTTTCCTGTGTTTGTTCTGGATTTTTCTAGGCCTGTCCAAGGGATGGTAGCTTGAAAAGAAACTTACACTGACTTTTCTCAAGTGTCGTAAGATTTTTCACAGATTTTGCAGGTGTGCTACACATTTGCAATTAACAGAATACTTAATCCTGACGTGCTGTTCCTTTCCTATAGGCTTCATTATAGCTGGAATCTATTACAATACATCATGTTATATGATACCTAGAAAAATGCCTGCTTGTTTTGAATGTTAAATTTTATGCATTTCATGTTTTATTAGGCTGAAAGTGTCCCTATATTTTAGAGATAGACTTTTACACTCATCCACAGGGTAAGAAACAATATAATATAGCAGTGCATAGTCTCTGAAAGAGTTTATAGAAATATGGTAGTTTATATTTAATTTTAAGTCACTGTTTTTTAAGGAAAGATTTTCCCAGAGATCATTATTACAGTTTTCGTGCTCACATGATGATAATGTGCATCTTTGCAAGCAGCAGAGTTTAAGATCCAGGTAGCCAGAGAGTTAGGTGGTGATATTGTGAAGATTTTCACAATGTGTCTTTTTGGTTTACTCATTATATGTAAAAAAAATATGTAGGATTTGACTTGAAGATCAAATTTTTAGAAAACAAGAAGAAGAAGTCTCTTGAGTAGGATGGCTCTAGATGATAAAGGAAACCTCATTTTCAGTTTTCTAAAAACCTTTAGCTGGTCCTGAGAGAGACCTAATACGTTATTTACTATTTATTTTAAATATATAAAAGCCTGAATTCAAGTGCTGGTTCTCTTTTTTTTTCTTTTTTCTTTTTTTTTTTTTTAAATAAAGGAAATAAAATATTTTGCCGATGATGGTGCTTTTTCTATGTGTTTGCATGTTGGTACTTAAATGCAGTATGTCTGGAAGATGTAGCTATTTCACACTACACGCACAAGACAGAGTAAATCATAGGTCCTGATTATCAACAGATAACAAGACATACTGTATATAAATAAATGCTCAGCATCAAAACCCATTATTGGATTAGCTATATAATCATGTCTCAGGCTGTAAGTCTGTGCTGACAAATGAACACTTTTCATTTGGCTCAAGGTCCTCATCAGCAACGGAACTAATTTTACATTCTCACCCATTAAGTGAATAAGATGTGGAAAAAGCTGTCTGCTTTTTGAAGTGTAAATTTGCTGCTACAGGCTGTGCAGACCAAAGCGCTTTTGAAGCAGGCAAATGAGATCATCTCTGGGGACAGATGAACCTCACAAAGTTTGGGTCATTTCTGTTGAAGGGACTGGGTGTGTGCATGCATGTTCACCAATGTTCATATGATTTAGGTGGACATGTATATTAGGCTGTGTGAGTATTCTTGGGTGTAAATGATGAACATTTTGTATAAACCTGGGAGAGAATGAGGAGCATAGTCTTCATCTTCTCCAGAAACCGAGGACCTGTGTAGAGACCAAGTTGGGATAATCAGAGGTTGGCATGTTAGACAGCAGAAGCCTCAGCCCTCTGCCACCCTTGAGAATGAGAAACAAAGCCTCTGAGCATTCAGTTCAAAACCTCCTGTAGGCCTGGTCTCCTCCATGGAGGTGCCAAGAAAAAGACGGGTATTACTGGAGCTGGCTGTGGAATAAAATATGCTGGGGGAAGGGACTCCCTGCTTCCACCATTCTGAGTGACTTTGAATACTCTCTATTCTGAGGACTCCACATTTACATTGCTAGCACAGACTTCTCTTTTGAGCTCCAGATTGTTAAATGCAACTGCCTACTTGGTCAACCTACTTAAGTATATCTCAAACTTATACCCAAAGTAAAACCATGGGATTCTACTCTAAAACTTGTCCCTACCCACCCCATTCCTCCTTATCTCCTAAATTGCATCAGCATCTTCTTCTGGCTCAAGCCAGAAACTTGAGTTATCCTGGATTCACTCCTTTCCCTCACCAATGAAATACAATCTATCAGTAGTCATGTTAGTTTTAGCAACAAAATATATCTTAAATCTCCTTGCATAGGCAAACATCATCTCTCATCTTGACAACAGTGACACCAGCCTTTCAACTTGCCTCTCTACCTCTACTCTAATGACCCCTTCTCCCTATTCATACTGAACAGAGCAATCTTAAAATATGTTTGTTATAGGTTGAATTGTGTCCCCTTCCCTCATGCATATGTTGGAGTATTAACCCCCAGTACCTCAGAATGCAACCTTATTTGGAAATAGAGTAATTGCAGATGTAGTTAGTAGTTGAGTCGAGGTCACACTGGAGTAGGGTGGGTTCCTGTCCAATATGACTGGTGCCCTTATGGAAAGAATGTCATGTGGAGAAAAAGAGACACATGCAGAGGGGAGATGATGTGAAGACATAGAGAGAATACCATCTATAAGGAAAGCTAAAGATTGCCAGCAACGTCCAGAAGCTAGGAGAGAGGCAGGGAACAGATTTTTCCTCACAGCTCTCAGAAGGAAACCGATCTTATTGATGTCTTGATCTCAGGCTTCTAGCCTCCAGAACTGTGAGACAATAAAGTTTTGTTTTTAAGCCACTCAGTTGGTGGTACTTTGTGAAGGCAGCCCTAGCAGACTAAGGCAGTGTAAAATCACATCCCACTACTACTCAAAGCCCTAGATGGCTTCCCGTTTTATTTAGATTCAAATCCAAATTTTTCATCATGAGTTACAAAACTTTTCATAATCTGGCTTCCACTCACTGCTGTAGTCTCATCTCCCATGAGTTATTCCCTCTTCATCATCAGCCACATTAGCCACTTATCTATTGCTCAATCATGACAAGCTCTTTGCATTTTCATGGCCTTTGTACATGCTATGCCCTCTACTTGGAGTGCTTGCCTCCTCTTCCACTCTCTTTGCATAGCCAATATCTTATTCCTCAGGTCTTAACTGATATGTTACCCCTTTCACCTCTGCTGCTATTCCCTACCTTCTCCCCATATATATATATATTTTTTTTATAATTTCTTGTCAGGATATGTACTTGCTTTATACTCCTGTATACTTAAAAAAAAAAATGTCACGTCACGTCATTGTGGTTCATCAGTGTGTTGCCAGTGCCTGGCGTAGTGTCTGGCACACAGTAGGTATGCAATAATTATTTGTTTGGTGAATGAGTGAATGGAAGGGGCTTAAAAAAGCACCTCTCCCTGAGTCTCTGGCTGGTGAAATGTGTTTCACGTAAACCTTTCTCCCTTGGTTACTACTTGGAAAAGGATACTTTTTCATGGAAAGCATTTGCTTCATATCCTCAAGATTATCTGTCTAGAATCGGAGGACCTGATCAAAAATTTAGGTAGAGGAATATCACAGGAAAAATGGGCAACAAGTCAGGTCTCTGTCCATAAATTGCACCATGTTGTTTGTGAATCATCTCCCAAAAGATTATTGTCTGGGCAGGCCAAAGAGTACATTGTCATATAGAAATACTCCACCATCTTAGATTTGTCCAAGTCAAAAACAGTAAGTGGTGTGGTTGGCTGTGGAGAGACTTCTAGCTGTCTACCAAAATCTGCTCTCCTTTCTTCCTGGACACAGAATTAAATTACATTTCCCAGGCTCCCTTGCAGGCAGGTGTGGTCATCGACTGAGTGCTCTACCATGGTATATGGGCAGAAGTGATGAATGCTATTTCCAAGCCCAGCCCACTGAAAATCTCCTCTTTGGTTTGTAGAGCTGTCAAAGTCCAGTGAAACCATAGAAACATGGCTAAAAACGCAAAACCATAATCAGCTTGGGTCTCTGATGGCCATGTGGAGAAGGCTCCCTGTACAGACATGAAATGAGCAGGCAATCCTATTAAGCAGTTTGAATGAAGCCACTGAAATTGGGGGTCTCTCAGTAACTGCAGGCTAGACAACCCTGACAATTTCATGACACCTTCTTTAAGGAGCTGACACTTATGAGAGCAGTGAAACAAGCAATAATAATGTCAGTCAAGGAGGAGGAAGGTGAGTGAATTGTTAGAATTGACTCAAGCAGGAATCTCTTTTCTTTCATGAGGAAACCGAGCTGCTGGAAAAGGGATTTGGAAAGAAACAAGGTAACAACTCGTTCTAACGCTATGAGCTGAGGGAGATCAAGGAGAAGATGACATCTTCCAGCTGCCTATAGAGTTGTCTTAGTAATTACTGCAACACGTCCCTGGACACTGTGCCAGTTCAGATTAGTCCTTTGTCCTTTCTGCCCACGACTTCTCTTTTTTGTTGCAAAGACTTTGAAACTAACAATAGGAAAACAAAATATGCGAGATGCAGCTAGGAGGCAGGGTCGGCTAGGCCTCTAAGAGACTTGGGGTTGAAATTGGGGTGATCTTAGCTGGTCATGGTCAGCTGGATCCCCTCAGCCAGTGATTACTTTAAGGGTAGGCATATAAGCCAGATCTGTCCAGTATGATGTCTAAGGAATTCTGCTGAGGATTTTTTGGGGGGAAGAATTTTGCTCACTTATAGACCAGGAGACAAGGATGCTTCTCTTTCATGCCTGGGAGCATTGTTTTGGGAGGATGTGAGGCTTGGAGCTGCTACAACCATCTCGTGGCCATAAAGTGAGATGCCAACACACTGAAGATAGTGAAATGGAAAAAGAGGACTCTTCTTTAGGCTATTTTAGTTGACTATTCTGTTCCTTGTACCTCAGAGCATCCAAACAGATTACCTCCACTTTATTGAAGAAGAAAATTAAGCTCAAAGGGTATAAATGACATGCCCAAAGTGTCTTGGTTTATGAGTAGAAATCAGGTCTTCAGACTAAAGTCTTCTTTTTACATTGTTTAAGGGGTGGCAAATAGAATTTCTCTTATCTGCCAAACCAATGAATTGAAAATGAGAGTTGTGTTGAAAAGGTGTTGAGATCACATCCAGTAAGAAAAAAGGTCTTGGTTTATTAATAATTTCATGGGCAAAAGATAGGGAAGCAGTGCACTTTTTTCCCCATCATTGTAGTATGTCGTGTTACTTACGGATTAATTTCACTGTAGGAAGAGTCATGTATTAGTTATCCATTGATGAATAACAAATTACCCCAAAATGTAGTGGCTTAAGAAAATCCAAACCTTTACCATCTCACAGTTTCTGTGGGATATGGGAATATGAGTATAGACTAGCTGAGTGTTTCTGCCTGAAAATCTCTCGTGTTGTTGCAACCAAACTGTCTGCAATCTAATCTGTGGTCTTGGCTGGAGGAGGGTCTGCTTCCCAGCTCACTTGTGGTTATTGGTAGGATACTGATCCTTACAGATCATAGGATTGAAGGCTTCAGTTTTTCACTAACTTTGTCTCAAGTCCATGTCACCTTTGCTTCATCACAGGGGAGCTCGCCCCATGGTGGCTTGCTTTTCATATAGTGAGTGAGCAAGTGAGAGAGGATATCTAAGAGAGAAGAGACATTTTTCGTAACTCCATCTGGGAATTACAACCCATCATTTATGCAGTATTCCATTCATTAGAAGTGGATCAATAAGTCCAGCCCACACTCAAAGAGAGGGGATTATACAAAAAAGTGAATATTAGAAGGCAGCCATTTTAGAAGCTGCCTACTTAGCACAAGTGGCAAATTAAAAAAAAAAAAAGCTCGAAATTGCTTTTTTTTCTGTTACCATTCCTGTAATTATTGTGGTTAACAACTTTGCCTCAAAAATTGCAGTTTCTTTTCTCAAAGCTCTAGTCTCTCTCTTTGTGGGTTCAAGCAATAGCACAAACCCACATAATAATGCCTTATGTCTCCTTTCCATGTCAAGGGGTTAATCATGTAATCATAATGATATTATTAATATTAATTGTTAATTATAATGATTAATAATAATCGGTAATATTAGAAGAGTAACACAGTGTGGGTGAATGCCATGGCATTAGCGTTTCTCTTCTGACTCCTTTTCTCAAATCCTAGTCACATCACATGTGTGCCTGTTTTGAAAATGAACGTGACCGGTGCTCGCTCGCAAGCTCTCTCTCTCTCTTTCTCTCTCTCTCTCTCTCCCTCTCTTTCTCACTCTCTCGTCTCCCTCCCAAGGCAGGATATGACCCAGGGCTGCCTTTAAATCTGGTCCAGCTCTGAGAATTTGCCTGCTGGTGGAAGTCCCAAGAAAGGAGGAGAGAAGGGAAGCCATTCTCTAGCCTAACATCTGTTCTATAGAGTTTGGTGCTTTTTAAAAGACCAGACACATCTTTCTGTGAAAGAAAGACTATTTTAGGGATTTAGGGAAGAGAAGAGAATGGAAGTTGAATGAGTTAATGTTAATCGAAGCTGCCGAACAGTCATGGAGCTTTTACTAGTCTATTAGGGTGGATAAGACAAGAGGACAAAAACTGGACTTTTAATAAAAGGAGGCTGATTAAATTAATCATGACAAGAAAATGAGCAAGAAATGCTTTGACATTGTTATTTAATAAGAAAAATGTGTAATTAACTGATAAAAATAGTTTTTTTGCAAGAAGCAGACAGTTAAATAGTTTATAAAGCCAGCCCGGCCAAATCCTCAGCATCCCTGACTGCTAGCAATCAGAATGCTTTTTATATGGTGTCTTTCTTTGGAAATGCACAAACCATCTCGCCACAGACATTACCTCATTTGCTTCCCAGCCTAATGAATGCTTTATGGCTGAGAAATGGTGAAGGAAGCAAGTGAGATGGAAGAGATGAAGAAACTGAGGCACGGGAGGAGAGGATTTTTGCACCCTTCCCGGGAAGTTACTGTGAGCCGTACTTCAGTTTTCTCATTCCTAACCTCCTGCCCCTTAATTGTGTTTTGAGCATTAGCTAACGACTGTAAATGAAACGATTGCTGTCTTCCAAGAGCTGCATAGAGGAACCTAGGCTGTGTATTATGGCTGATATGATCCTAGTTTTCCGAACCGAATGGAATGTGGGGGTGGGTAGAGATCCTGGCATTTGCCATCTGTTAAGCCTGTCTTTAATCCTCAGTAAAGTAATGGAATGGAGATGAAGAAAAAAAATGCGTAAGAATCAAGAGCATAATGCCACCATGAGCAAGCAGCTGTCTGGATTTTTAAAGAGCAAATTCCATGAGACAAATTTAATTGCATTTTTTAATAGAATTAAAAAAAAAAACCTCCACAACATTAGTGGGTGAAGGAAATGAAATGGATGCATCCAGAAATCTCACTTGAAAGATGAATTCAGCAGAGCTGGTTCTGAGCTCTGTCTCATGGATTGAAACCTGGCTGGAAGGCCACCAGAGCAGCCGGTGGGCGGCCGTGGACTGACTGGGAGATGGTAGCCAGTGGCATGCTTCTGGCAGGCTCTGAGATGGGGTGGTATATACAGAGCATCATTATTAATGACTTGCAGGAGGTGATGAGCAGAACATTAATTAAATGTGCACATGTGGCCAAGTGGGAAATTGGCAGTGAAAACACCAGAGAGGCAGGAGCATAATACCCAGGTACTTGTTTTTCAGCCTCTGTAATTTGGCCTGCGAAAAGTGGCTTGACTTTGCTTCCCCTCTTCCGTCCCTGCTGTCTTGGGCTTGAACCAGATTTTTGCATGGTGCCACGGGGGAAGTGGCAGGGGACGTGCCTTTAGAGCAGGCTCACAAATTCCCTTGCCAAACACCAGGGTGTGTACAAATTGCACCTCTAGCCTGATGTTCCGAAAAAGGAAGCCTACACAAATTAATATTGATATTAGCAGAGTAATGAAGCAGCTGCAAAGCTGGTTCACAAACGTCTCACCTCATTTCATGGCATGTTTACATCTGCGAAGGGGAGAACAAGCAGGAGATGCAGGGGTGGGGAAGCGTCTCCTCTGAATCATCTTCAAGGAAGCTTTTTGTTCCATTTCATCCATCCTAAGGGAAGCCTGGGCGGTTTTTCTGAATAGATTCAGGCGTTTGAAATTAGCTGGCTTGCCCCAGATCCTAAAGAAGACCATGCTTAAAAGTGAAGCTCAAGCATTGCATAGTTTTCTCATTCAATCAACATTTAGTTCTCTCCTCAAGAGATCACCCCTAATAACTCCACTGGCTTGGCTGGTAGCTTTGTCACAATTGAGCCTTGGCTTTGCCCCTACTGGAACTTATATTTATTTGAAAATGCCTCTGTTGCCAAGGTAGAAAGAATGGCTCTGGGAGAATGCAAGCTCCCTGCTCTGCAGTATCGAGCACTGTGTGCTCTGAGATGGTAGATTATTCTTTGGTTTTATTTAATTTGAGAACTATTAGCCAAACTCTTCGTAGACAGGGAGAGATTTGCGATGGTGAAGGTGACACTGATCAACCCTATACCATTTTGAAACTGTCCTGTGGCTGGTGAGGCAGCCATGCAAGTGTTCAGGAGGAGGAACGAGGACGCCACCCCTCCATGTCAACTGCCATAACCTGATCTCCAGTATTCAACGACCGCAGACGTGCACCATCTACTCTAATTTATGCAATGATGCTATCACGATAAGTAGTATTGTTGTCCTCATTTGGAAAAAAAAAAAAAGATTGGGATTGGGATGAAAGCTTTCAGAGTGCAGTGTGAACTCTGGAGAGCAAAGTCTATAGATGGCAGAACAGCCCCGAGTCTCAAGCTCATTGCTGCAGCACCAGGATCAGCACCCAACCTTGATCTAAGATTACTTTGGTGGGGGATTGGATGCCTAGAATAATGGATCTGGAGTCCAAGGCCAAGACAGTGACATATTATCCTTTCATTTTCTGTTTAATATTTCCTTAGTGGAGAGGACGAAGGATGGGCAGAGTTGAAGTTCCCCTCGTGACAGCATCTACCTCTTTTCTACTCTAACAAGCCAATTCAGCCACAGACCTACACAATCCATCCAAGAAAAAAAAAGTTCTGAATTGGCTGGGCCCACACTCCAGAGAAGTTACGTCAGTGACCCTCTCTTGTTACTTAAGGATGCCCCTTCTTAAGTATAATTTTCTACCTCTGAGACCTTATTGAGTAATTTGTTCCAATGATATATAACATGCTTCTTTAGAGGACTCCTGATAAATTAAATTTTCTCCATATCTTTAAATGTCCCCCCCAAAATTATTTTTAGATCCAAGTGTTATTTTAGAACTTTTTATATTTCGATGACTCAAAATGCTATCCTATGGCCCTGCCGGAGTCATCCACTAACCTCTGGCTCGGTGGCAGGAAGTAGGCATTCTAGGATCGGACTGAGCAAATGAACAACTTTGGATCAGGACAAAGATTCTCTCCGTTGTGACCAAGGCACTTTTGGCCTTAAAACTGTAGTTAAATGTTTTAGGCGTTATATCATGGGGAGATGATCCGAGATTATTGTCCCAAGTCCCCAGTTATAGATTGTATTTTGCAGCGATGCCCCATCCCACATGTCTTCTAAAATGTGACTTGTACTCGGACTTCAAGGAGGAATCTGATTTCTCTTCTTAGAATCTGGACTGTCCTTATGTCTTGCTTACAACCAATAGGATGTAATGGAAGTGACACCAGGTGACTGTCGAGAGTAGGTCAGAGAAGGCCTGGAGCTTCCTCAGAACCTTCTTGTGAAACTGCTGGGGGTTAGCATTGTGTAAGGAGGGCTCTTAGAGCACTCTCGCTCTTCACCAGCGGTCTCCCCCTTTCTTACCCTTTGGGCCCCATATCTAAGCCATTCTTTTCCATTCCTCCATCCCTTTACTTTTACACCCATTCCCCTCCTCCTGTTGATCCCCTAAATTCTCTTTCTCCTGTCTATTCCCCTTCCATCTAGGAAGCAGAAAAGATAAAAGGAAGGGGAGCTCACATGTGCAGGGTGACTCTCCTGTTCTAGAAGCTTTACATTCATGGCTATGTTTCATTTCCTGAAAAACCTTTGAACCAAGTGAGATTATTCTCATTTTTTTTTTTTAAGTGAGGGAACTGTGGCTCAGAGGAATGCAGTAACTTGCTGAAGTTCACCCAGCAGGTAATTCCTGGAACTGGGTGTGTTCCTAGAACTTTCTAATTCAAGAAACCATTCTCTTTCCATTGGTGGCATAACTAATGGGGGGAAAGCTTAACAATTTATGGTCCATAATCATGTTTTAGTTAACTGCTTAGCAAACCATAGTGTGTTCTTCTTCCACAGCAGGGCTTTGACCATTTCAGCAAATCTTCTGTTGCCTTTGTAAATTTCTGAGTTAAACAAGTGATGGAGAGCAAAATTCCCAGGTTTTATTTTTTTAATTTTTTCTAATCAATGTAAATCTGAACCTCACGCTATCTTGTGGTCAAGTTTCTGGTGAACACAGTGGCTAAATCTATAAGCACTTTTTAAATTTCTGTCTGAGAGGGCTGCACATCACACTAATAGTGTAAGAGCTCAAGGAAAAGAAAATCATAAGCTTAAAAATACATAGTATCAAAATGGTAGCACCTAGCATATAGTAGATATCTGACAAATATTTGTTGAATAAGTAAATGATTATGAATATTCCTACTTTTATATTTTTTGGCATATCCGATGTTTTAGTTTCTGCTGAATTTTGTGACTGCACATCCCACCTTTTGTGTGTATACATGTGTGTGCGTGTGTCTGTGTGTGTGTGTGTGCAAGGGGGTAAGGGCATGGAGAATGTGTTTGGCTGCGGCAGTCTAGAGTTATGTAAAGGTCCATTTGACACCAGGTGAGCAAATCGTGGTAGTATTCTAGACCTCATTTTGCTCTATTGCAAAGCAAAAGTTAGAGTTGTGACAAAGGCCCCCTCTAATTCTATGTATGACCATCTTGATTCTTACATTGAAACCTAAATATTTGTATTAAATGTTGAGTCTGGGAAACTGGTAGCAAGAATGCCAAGTATAATACAGTAGGGATTATTAATCCAAATATTATTTATCCAGTACTGATAAAAAATACAATGAAAGAGTTTAAAAAATATGAAGCAAACTGAGAAACTGCCAGACTATAAAACAAGCGCTTTTCTTCTCTAGCTCTCTCAGACTCATTCTAACATCTGGGGGATTTACAGGTGTTAAAAATGCCCCTGAAAATAGTCTTTTTTATTTCCTGGGATGATGGAAATATATTGATAATTACAGAGGGGAAATTAGTTTTTTAATAAAATAATTAAAAGGGCTTAGTGTTTAAATGAAGGAGAATGTAATTTTCCTTTATTTTATCTAGCATTAAATTGATGTCACAAGCTATTAGAAGAGTTTAGTTTAGTCAAGGCTGATTTCAAATATAATCCATATTGATATGGATATCACAGAAGACAGTGGAAAGCTCAGTGCCCATGCGCACATGTGCACGTGTGCATGTACCACCTCCTGCCCCCGCCGACCTTTAGAGGTTTGTTTCTTTAAGAATCATGAAAACACAAATGGTGAACAAAAATGGCAGAGTGTGGAATTGGGGTACTGTGAGATCTATAGGAGAAATCCCTGCTTCCTGTTAAGAGGCAATTTTAAATTTAGTGGGATGATTATATAATATTTCCTCTTTTGTTGTTGTTGTTGTTGTAAGTACATGACTGTAATTTGTGAGCATCAACATGTAACATCCGAACACAGTTGAATAAATTCACGCATTATAGTTAGAATCGTGCTGGTGCTACGTACATGGCTCTTGATTGCCCATCTCTTCCCAACTCCATGCATAGTGACTTCATATTGGGAGTTTGAAAGTGGCCATGGTGGGAATACTAATACCATGAAAGTCAGCAAATGCTACAGATTAGCCTCCCCTTCCCACTCCCCTAATCTGGTTATAATTTAACTATAATCAGTGGTATGTATTTATCAGCATGCCACTGATCATAGTTTAATAAAATAACAAAATTAATGGAACATATTAATGTATTATTGTTTGCAATGATAATGAAACATAAATGATTAATCTACATTCATAGACATAATCAGCTGCCCTTTACTGTGCATCCACACTATGTGCCAGACCCTGTGCTGTTTATAGATTGTCCCTGGTCCTCATAAGAACCCTGTAAGGTAGGTGTCACTGTCCCCATTCGAAAGGCGAAGAAACTGAGACTCAAACAGTTGCCTGTGGTCACAAAACTAGTTAATTACTCCATGGGGATTTGAACCCAACACACTCCCCACCTATAATGAGTGAGCAAAAGTGTTGCTGAGATCAGCTCATGAGGCTACAGGGACTCAAAAGTACTCTGAAATCTCTCGTAAAACTCCAGGATCCCAAAGTTCCGAGACTGAGCTGTCAAATGCCTCATTTCGGCAGCAGGGCCTGCCCACCGCCTGGGAGTAATAGATAAGACTCCAGCATTCTGAGAGGCCCAGATTCCTATTGGTAGTGAGTGCTCATGAGTCTCCATAGAACTGAGAGGAAGTTCTGGGGCAGCCTACCTCCAGCAAGGTATTTCCTTGTTGTCCTTGCCTTGATTGCTTTGTCACCAAGGATTTTCTGCAGATCTCCAACCACTAATTTTTCTTCTCCATGAACACTCCTGCTCTCCACCACCCTCATTTCCCCCTCTTTCTCTCTCTTCTTCCCCTCTCCCTCCCCGCCCTCCTTCCCTTCCTTATTTAGCATCCATGAAGCCCAAGTCTTAATCTACTTGTTCAGTTCCTGACTGCCTTCCCTCCTTATTACCTAACTTCATCTTTGCTCCCAACAGCATTTCAGCAGAACATGACCTCTTCCCCATTTTCTGAACAATCCCAGGGTTTCCCAGGGTAACAGGGTAGAGAAAATTTTATTATTCTAATAATTGGCAGCAGAATTTCTTTGAAGGGAGAAGTCTTTGGTTAAAGAGATGCCCTGATGGATGCTTAGGGATAGGTGTCTGGACTGGCCTGCACCAGGCACCAGGAGAGGGGGTGGGGCGGGAAGCTGCTCTTCGTGATAATTGGAGAAGAAAGAGTTTAGAGCTGGGTGAGTGGAATTGAGGAGTGAGGTAAGGAAGAGCAGGCGTGAAAGAGAGTATAAACCTGCCTGGGATATTTCAGCGAAGTTTACAAACCTATGCATGAGTCGGGTGAAGGATCTTTACATTTTGGTCATGGAAGATGAAGAAGGCATTGAATTTTATGCCAGGGTTGATGTGTGTGAGACAGAGGCAGCTAGTTAAGAAATTGAAGCCGATATTCTTGAGGAGGGGTTCTGGAATGAGGATCTGAAGGAGAATTTTCCAAGGGCCACAGAGTAGGCGAGGTGGGTTCTGGACAATTTTCTTCATACCCACAAAGATCTAGGAGACCTCTGGCGGGCACCAGGGTTTCTCTAGATTCCAATAGCTCATGGCTTCTCCAAACTGACCCAACCTGCTCTGATCTTGACTGACATTAAGCATTCTTACTCCTTCTCCTCATTTTTCTCCTTGGACATGTGCAGGCTCAGGATAGCCAGCTGGTAGCATGAGAGTGCTGAGATATTAGGGATTAGGAAAGATGGAACACCAGGAGGTGAAAGAGAGAGAGGCAGGGCCCAAGAAAAGAGGGAAATCATTCAAGGAAAAAGAAGTTCCATTTCATAAACCTCTCTCTGCCAAATGAAATAAAACTAGACAAATACATATCCTAAGCCCAAATGGACACAAAAATAGAAACATCAAACACCGTCTCCCCCCGACCCCCCAAAAAATCACCACAAAAAGAAAACTCCACTTTCTAGATAGTGTGATGAGATGAGGTAGGAACAAGCAAGGACAGCAAAGCCTTGGTGACCTGGTTGCAAAGGTTACAAATAGTAACCTAAGATGGAATATTGGACCAAGACGACAAAAGGTGCCCATGGGGATATTTCACACCTTATTCAGTTATTCTCATGTACATGCCAGTGAGAACTGATGTCTTAAATTCTGTCCTTGAGTGTGAAGTTGAAACTGGAAAGCCCCTTAAAATGGACCTTCGTGAGTGCTGTAGAGAAAGCATAAAAGCGCGAGAATCTTGTCTGTAGCTGACATCACAAAGAACGAACTTGAGGATATTTCTGAGTCCTGGCCTATGGCTTCTGAACTAGGTAGCTGCTTTTAAACAGTGAGTGCTTGGGATGTAAGTAAATCATCTCAAATTCATCAATCAGTCAATTGTGAATAGAGGAACAATTGTCTCATTTTTTATGACTTGCCGTAGTCACTGAATGTGATCCCCTAAATTCCAGAAAATTGTTACCAACTGTCATACTGTGGGTGCTATAACCCTTGGTCAGAAAAAAATAACTCCAAAAGTAGGAAAATATTCCAACTTCTACCAAAAAGAAGAAGAAAGACATTCAACTAAATTATTCAGGCTTGAGAAACACAACACCGTTTCTCACTTTGCTTTGGTATAGTAACAGAAATTCTAACAAAGATCATTCTCAAGTACACAATTGTATAAACTTGCCTTCTGTATGGAAAGATTGGAATTTAGGCAGCCGACCTCTGAAACGGTATTTATGATCAAATCCAAGAGAGTGTTGTTTGTTATGTTGCAGTCGATACCACTGTTCCGGGCATCTCTGTTTGCGAGGCCTATACAGCGAGATCAAAACCAATGAAAACATATCCCATGTCTTTACCAGCATGAGCCAGAAAGAATATTTACACTGACCAAGAATAAATTCCACAGAAATTCAAAGAGATTTATTGGGCTGCCACTTACCAGCTGTAAAATTGGGGTTGTGATAGTTTACCTCATAGGGTTGTTGGGAGAATCGAAGTATAATCGAACTCATAAAACTTTAGCCCAGAGCCTGACACACAGTATACGCTCAGGAAATGGTAGAACTTTTGTTAATAAGTGATGGGACGTTTCTGTAGTGTGGGAAATTTAAAAATAAATAGAACACAGTTTCTCTTTTAAGAGTTGCACAGAGGAGGGAGTAGAGAAAGGCAGGTCAGCAGATAACTATGATATATAGCACATAGTAAATAACGATACATAATAAATAATAGGAGTATATATTGACTGCTACTTCAGGAGAAGCTTCAGTGCTCTGAAATGAGGAATCATTAAAGGTGAAAGGACCATCTACTTGCATTAAGCTTGTGAATGTGAAAGACTAGGTCCCAGCAAGGCCAGTACCGTCATTCTGCTGTCCTAATGATGGATGGGGATTTGTGAGCAATTGAATTGAATCTCTGCCATTACTATTGATTGTAGGGATAGACTTCTCAATCGGAGCCAGTGGGCCACAGTCTGGGTCGGTGGTCACATTGACATAAGGTTTATGACCTTTCATAGGCTTCCCATGTGCCTCGCCACACGCCCATCTGTCTGGGGCCTGGGATCAAGCTGGCAGCAAAGGACTTGGGAAATGAGGATTGAATTAAGTGACCACAGATCTAAGACAGCTGTGGCTGGAGACTCTTCCTTCTTTTGAGGTGAGATTTTTTTTTTTTTTTTCCTAAAGCTTTGGAAGCAGTTTAGTTAAGGCACAGAGATGCAAATGAAATGCCTGGACGTTTAAACAGTGGCCTTGCTGTTTGACCTTGAGCAATTGAGCAAGTTAAATACCCACTCTGAATCTCAGTTCCCTCGTCCATAACACAGGAAGAATGAGACTTGACCTCGTCAGGTCTTTTGGGGTTTTTGTAAGTTAAATACCCACTCTGAATCTCAGTTCCCTCGTCCATAACACAGGAAGAATGAGACTTGACCTCATCAGGTCTTTTGGGGTTTTTGTTTTTAAAAACAGCTTTATTGAGATATTATTTACATGCCATGTAAAATCATTGTTAAAAAGCGATTTGAGTGGTTTTTAGTATATTTATGGTGTGCAACCATTAGCACTACTGAATTCTAGAACATTTTCATCACCCCCAAAAGAAACTCATGCCATTAGCATCCACTCCCATTTCTTCTCCCCAGCCCGTGGAAACCACTTATCTACTTAATGTCTCTATGGATTTGTCTATTCTAGACATTTCACATAAATGAAATCATATGATGTGTGGTCTTCTGTGATCACCCTCTTTCACAAAACACTATGTTTCCAAGATTCATCCATTTTGTAGCATGTATCAGTACTTTTTCCCTGTTTATTGCTAAATAATCTTCCATTGTATAAATATACCATATTTTGTTTATCTGTTTATCTGACACGTTGATGGACATTTCAGTTGTTTCTACTTTTTGGCTATTATGAAAATTCTGAACATTCACGTACAAGGTTTTCGATGGACGTATGGCTTTATTTCTCATGGATGTATGCCTAGGAATGGAATTGATAGATCACATGGAAACTCAATGTTTACTTAACTTTTGAGGACTTGCCTAATTGTTTTTCAAAGCAGTTGTACTATTTTATAATCGCACCAATAATAAATGAGAGTTTCAATTTCTTCACATTCTCACCAACATTTGTTATTGCGTGTCCTTTTGATTTTAGCAATCTTGGTGTGAAGTGTTTTTGCATTATAATTTTGATTTGCATTTCCCTAATGACTAATGATAGTGAACATCTTTTCATGTGCTTATTGGCCATCTGTATATTTTCTTTGCAAAAATGTCTACTAAAATGCTTTGTTGATTTTTAATTGGGTTATTTGTCTTTTTATTATTGAGTTTTAAGTGTTCTTTATATATTCTGGATACAACATCCTTAGCAGATATGTGATTTGCAAATATATTTTTTTCCCATTCTGTGGGTTGTCTTTTCACTCTCTTGATGTCCTTCGAAGCATAAAAGCTTTTAATTTTGGTGAAGTCCTAGTTATCTATTTTTTTCTTTTGTAACCTGTACTTTTGGTGTTATATTTAAGAAATCATTGCTCAACCCTAGATCTCAAAAATTTACTCCTGTTTTCTTTAAGAGTTTTCTAGTTTACCTCTTATCTTTAGGTATTTAATCCATTTTGAATTTTTGTATATGGTATGAAGAGAGGTCCATCTTTATTCTTTTGTATGTGAATATGTGAATATCCAGTTGTGCTAACATTATTTGTTTAAAAGACTATTCTTTTCTTACTTAACTATTTTGACACCCTTCATTAGATTTTGAAGAATAAATGACATAATCTATGTAAAGTTCCTGGTATATGGTAAGTTTCAATATATGGGAGCTATTATTATTGTTATTGTTATTGTTAGGCTAATGTGTAAATTCCCAAGCAAAATATGTTGTATGTTATATGTTATAGTTCCTCATTACTAGAAATCCCAGCAAATAGGAGAAGACAGCAAGCAGCTGTGATTAGCTTGAAATCTTTTATGTAAGATTTTTAAATGGTAACAATATTATTAATAATAATTACAGCAGCTAACATTTATCAGTACTTCCTATGCTCCGGACTTTTTGATTAACTTAATAAGTTCTCACAACAACACTGTGAGATGGGTGCTGTTTAATCTCTTTAATTCAGATGAGGAAATATGGACTAAGGGTGGTCAGGGGTAAAAATAATAACTAATAATAACTTGTTCAAGGCCACACAAATAGCAAGCCACTAAGTGGATATCTGAGTTCAGACAGTACATGATTGTGAAGGGAGCTGGTCTTCAGAAGATATGCATGAGAGGCTTGTCAGAATGAGAAAAACATAGGATGGAGTATGCATTGACTGACATGGTGAGAAAGTGGTAAAAAGAGCTGGATTCTGTGGGTTCGAATCTCAGCTTGGCCATTTACAAGCTGCATGACCTTGGGCAGCTCAGATTCTTCAACATGAAATGTGAATAATTGGGCTTCTTATTTCATGGGCTTATTGTGAAGAATAAATGTGATTCTTTTTGTGAAAAACTTAGAACAGTTCCTGACATATAGGAAATGTTCAAAAATTATCAGCTGCGATGCTGATGGAGAGCTTTAAATCTGATCCCAAGCTTCTTTTCTGGAATTATTCTACTATCAGAGCCAGCTTCATAGCTGTGTAATTTGCGCAGCCGTTCAGTACCCTGTGCTCGGAAGGGCCCTAGACTTGGTTTAATGCTCTCATTACCATCTTGACATTCTTAATTATTTTTTGAACATGGAGCATTTCTATTTTGCTCTGGGCCCTAAAAATTATGTAGCAAGTCCTGGGCAGAGCATAGGCATGGCTTGAAGAGTTCCTTCCTCACAGTAATGACTGACACAGCCCATGCAGATGTGGGGAGAGGGGTCTGTACACACACACACACACACACACACACACACACACACACACACACACACACACACACACACACACACTTTTGCTGCTGCTATGAGCTCCAGTGGATCTCAACATGGAAGATAGCGCTGTTCGGTTTAATTACTATGTCAGTAAGGCCAATGCACACCCACTTGACATTCCTGATTTATTACCTAAAAGTGAAAGCAATGCATAGTGGGCCCTAGTCCTGCCTCTATTATTGGACTGAAAACCTCCATTGACTTTAGCTGGCAGCCTGCTCCACTAATTGAGGACAGAGTTTGGCCCCATGGGTTTTATATAGAACATTTTTCTTTATTTCTTGTTTTCATGGGTGTGTGTTGTGGGCTAGGGATTATTTTTATGTTTTTCCACTTCCTGATTAGTTTTAAGACTTGTTTATTTGGAGACTGCTTTAATAAATTTGCACAGCAGGGTGAGTTAGTAACAGTGTCGGTGTATTGAACCAGGAACCACCTTCTTTTCAGTTTGGCTTTTGGTGTTTTGGCACAGTCAATCCATTTAAGTACCAAATCTCTGATAAGGGCACCTATCCTTTCTTTAGAGATATCATGGTGGTTTAGTCACATACACAGGTAGTTAGGACAGGGCTCTACTCCCATGCAGAAGTCCACCGTAGCACGCCACCATTGCACTTTTAAAGAGTTCTTGAATTTAAAGGATATAGCTGAGTGCCCATAACCATTGGTCATAGGTGAGAGGCCATGTGAGTGCACAGGTGCCTCAGAGCCTTGTTGCTGCTCATGTTCTGATTTGGGAAATTGACTGTGCTCTTGGGGTCTGTCTGTATAGTTACTGATGTCATCATAATGATTTCACTCCTAACTGACATTTTTATCAAGCGTGTGAATAAATACATATTGGTACCAAAAAAAAGGGGGATATTTTCCTATCTGTTTCCTCATCTAGACTGAGGAGACCAGGCTGCAGAGACTTGGGCATTGGTGTAGTCGAGTGCCTAGTGCAGTGCCTGTCACAAAACCTTATCTGAAAAATACTTCCTGAGCATCTATTATGGGCCAGGTGCAATATATGTGACAACAAGACAAATAAGGTCCCTGCTGAGGAAGGGTTTACATTCTATAGGTGAAACACAGGAACAGGTAAGCTAAGGATTGTAGCAAAAATTGTAGAGTAAGATTGTTCTTAAAAATGAAATTGGAGGATACGATAGAATGACTAATTGTGTGCGTGTGTGTGTGTGTGTGTGTGTGTGTGTGTTAAGAAAGGGCTCCCAGAGAAGGTAACTTCTGAATGTGATCTGAAGGCAAGAAAGAACCAGTTATATGCACATTGTCATTTCAGGCTGAGGGAACCACTGATACAAAGGCCCCAAAGCTTTGAGAGGTAGAAGAGAGGGAGGAGCGTAGTAAACTTGAGAAATGGTAAGAGATGAGCCTGGCCAGGGAGGCATGTGGCAGAGAGTGGTGCCCTGGTAAGGAATCAGACTTATTCTAAGGGCAATGGGAACTTTAGGGAGAGACAGACTGTAATTACATTTCCAAAGAGCACTCTGACTGCTTTGTGGAAAAGGAACTGTGAGCAGAAGTGAGTAAGTTTGGAAGCAAGACCAGTTAGGGGTCGTGTTAATTTGTTAAACTGACTAGGTTATTTCCAGAAAGAAACTGGTATTATCTTTGCCAAGGCTGGTAGTGAAAAGTGGAGGGACAGATTAGGGTTCAACGACCTCTCACTCTGAGCCAATCTCAATGTCACATTCCTCTTGGTCGAGCCCTTGCATCCTCATTTACAGTGACCCTCAGAAGCCCCCATATGTTCCCATGATACCATTGAGACTGAATTTGGGGGGAGTGAAGAGTCTGTCTGGGAATGGAGAGGGAGGAGTCACACACCCAGGTAAAGACTTCACTCAGGAGGGAAACTAGAGAGAGGAAGGCATTTACAAGCAGTACGACACCAGTGTAGCGATGAGCTAGGGGGACACAGGTGTGAAGTGGTAGCTTATTTGATAGAGGGTGCATTGCAGCAGTATCAGCAGTGTAGAGTCAGGACTGCGAGTGCCCACACTGCAACTTATTTAAAGAGGCTATTGTAAACGTCTCAGAGCCAGTTAATTACCAGTTTTTGTTATGTCAGGAGCTCCTCAAGTAAAAGCAGAAAGAAACCATTCATGAGTATGTTCCAGTTCTGTAGTTTAATGGGACAAGTAAAAAAAAGAATTTAAAAACAGATGAAATGATTTAGTTCCTGGCAGGATTGAAACTCTTCACAAGAAAAGCTAAAATTACAGATTGTGCCCCACCTTGTCTTATAAAAACTGTTGAAATGGCTATGGACTTAATTGGACTAATGAGCCATTGCTGTTATGCATAAAACTTGAGTGCCCACACAAAATTGACAAGGCCGAGGAGATGGCCAGTAAATACGAATCCAGGAGAGCATGATGACCCAAAGGGCTTTGTGAATCACAACCCCAAAGGCGAAAAGGAAAAAAGAATGTAAGCAAGTGTCCATACAGCTGAGGTGACTCCTGAGGGCAGATTCCATTATGTCTTGTGGTCCAAGAGCCAAGCTTGTGGAAAACAAATGAAAAAAATTTCTACTTGTTCAACTAAAGACAATTTTGGGAGTGCTGGGAAGTGTAGATAATAATAGAGCATAAAGAGGGTGAGAATTTTTTTAAAGGTTCATTATCTAAACGTATCAGGTAACAAGTAAAATTGTATAAACTGATCACACTTGAGAGAAGAAGAGGTTGACTGTGAATGTTTAAGACATTCTAGGCTCGCAGGCATTCGTGCCTAGAGTTTTAGGTCTTGCTCACTTGTGTAGGTTAACTCAGGTCTCTGAGGATGCATCGAAGCCCCAGTGTGGCAGTCTGGCGTGGTGGTTGGGGAGAGCATGGCGCACTTGGAGTTTGCTTCCAGATTTTACTCACCGCCAGCACTGGAGTCAGACAGACCCTATGTTCTGATCCTGGTTCTGACACTTATAGGTGTGTGGTATTGGGCTGTTTAATATTACCTTCTATCACATAGAGATAACGCAGAACCAATCTGGACTACCGAGGTAACTTTCATCTCTTGAGTTTTTGGGATTTCTTGCCTACCCCAGACAGAGGCCTAATGTTAGTGACTGTGTTTCATGTATCACTTAGAAGATAATTTCATTGAACATCATGAAGTCACCTGATTATTATATGCCTTTGTCAGGAATTTAGGTGAAATAGATTTTCCTTATTTATAGTTTAAACCAAATCACTTCCCAAGAAGTTTTCAAAACAGCTAGAATAACTAAAATATCATTCATAAGGCTTGCTTTTCCTTAGCGCACTTAGTAGTTACTAACCATATATTCTCCAACAACCCTATGAAGTAGATGGTTCATATTGTCATTCTCAACTTCTCAAATGAGTAAGTAGCAGGCCCTTAAGGAAATATCTACCTATTATCTATCTATCTATCTATCTATCATCTATAGATATAGAGACGATGAATGGTTGAATTCTCCAGGTCATCCATGGCCCAGCTAGATCTCGACTGGGCTATCTGGCATGTAGGCTCATTGTCATCCCCACATCTTGTACACTATCTCAGGTTCTCTTCGCTATCACCTCCTCGAGTGAGCAGTGAACCAATCCAAAAATGATAATGGCTTCACTGTGTCTGAAATGGGCAGGTCTTCATCTCAGTTAAGGTTATCAAACAGCAACAGAAAGAAGAAGGTGCCCACAGAACAAGGTGAAAGATGAATGAAGTGAGGGATGGATTTGCAAGACTTTGCCAGTTGTCTTAACAATGTTTCAAAGATGTGTACATCCTGATCTGCATGATTTAAAGTGATGAAGTCAATTTTGTATTTTCTCTTTTCATTTTGTATTTCCAGGAAGGGATCTGTCAGTAGGCTCATCTTACAGCCATAGGGGACTAACTATCAGAGATAGTCTAATAACTGGCTTGATTTGTTCCTGAGCTTTTACAAAGAGAATGGAGTCCACACTTGCTGCCTAGATTTTTTTTTTTTTACCTCCTCCTCACTCCACCAGCCACTATTAAATTTACCAATGTGTGGTATTGTCAAGTCTGTTTGACAATGTTTAGTCCTTACCTTATTTGACCTTCCCGAGGACTCTGACTCTGCCAGTAAACGATCTCTTCTTCAGACTATTTCTCGGTTGGCTTCCAGGACACCAGATTTTCCTGATTGTCTTCCCCTGTTCGACCTTGACTTCCCCTCTGTCAGATGTTGTACTCCCTAGGCGTTGAGCTTAGCCTTTTTCTCTTTTCATTTTATACTCTCTCGGGATGCTCAGTCACGATATGGCTTCAAACACCCATGACCCATAAATCTTTGCCTCTAGCATGGCTTACCCCGATGTGGTTTATTCAACTATCTGACCCCACATCATCCACTTACTTGTCATTGCCAACAATGACAGCTCTTCTATGATCTCAAATTAAGGCTTTGCTCTTGGCCCTAACCTCTTATCTTTCTAGCTCATTCTCTATAATACATCTGCCTGAACAATTTTGACCACCAGGACTATACTCTATTGATTCTTCCACATTTTCACTGTCTCTCACCACTTCGATGTCCTCATTCTTCTCCTTACTGAGCTTAGGTTGTTTCCATGTGTATATGCTCAGTTCTTTAGTTGAACTGACTAATGACAGAGATGGTGGCTACCATCCAGCAAAGGTCATATGCATAACTCATGTTCACGTTCATCAGACTCTGCTTGGCTTCTAAATTCTGCAACCTTGCTCTCCCTCCAGCTGAAGTCTCTTCATCTCCACCTGCACTCCCACTATCAGGCTCTAGGACAGTACAATCGTGGCAGAATATGAGTTCCTTTCCATCATCTTCACGTCAAAAAGAATGCCACCTCTATCCCTTGTGTCCAAGATTTGAAAATCGGTCCTTTACTTCTTTTCGAAGACCATCTTTGATTTTGTCAAATTTTTTAGTGTGTGTTTAGATGAATTCCTGGACATTGACTCCTGAATTCTTTTGGAATTCTTATACATATTTAACTTCAGAAAAGTTATACTGCTTTACATTCATACTGAGTACGCATAAGCATATACATTTCCCTGTACCTGCTCCAAGAGTGAGTAGCAACATTTAAAAACAGCTAATTTGATAGGAGAGAAAAAAGCATCTCCTTTTTGTTTTAATTGATATACTTTGATTATTGGTGCATTTTTTTTTCCCATTTCTTGGCCATTTGTGTTTTGTCTGTGGAATGTCTGCCCATAGTCTTTGCCCATGTTTTAGTGTGTTTGTCCTTTTCATTTTGAATAACCTTTTGGTGACAGACCACTTGGTAGAATACAACACATTGGCTCATGAGACAGAACTACTGGGTTTAGCAGTTTCCTTATCTATAAAGTGGGGGTAATATTAGGTGGATTCATAATCCATTTTTGTAGGTTAAAATAGTGAAATAATAGCCATTTCAGACAGTTTGACCTGTAGAATTTTCCTTGCCTATCTCACAGAGAGTTTAGGAGACTCCGATGAGTGGAGTGTACAAATGCTTTATGAACAACAAGCATGAATCGAAGGGAGGAATTCACTAGCACATCCATAGTGATCCTCCAGGTACAAGGCATTTTACCTATTCCTTACCACAACCCTGCTAAGTACACATTATTTTCCTCAGTTGGCAGATAAGGAAACTAAGGTTCTGCCAGTTTAGGTCACATAGCTCACAAGGAGTGGAGCCAGATCTTAGCCTGGGATGGCTGACCCTCCTGGCCCATGATCTTTCTACTGTGGGACTCCGCTTCCCTCCAAGACCTTTATAAAGGCTGCGAAACTAACTTCCTCTCAGGCATAGCCTAATTCCATGGCACACTAAGTGATGGACATTAGGCAAAGCCAGCCAGACACAACCTGGATCAGCATGGTGACTGACCAACTTTCATTAAGGACTTAAAGAGCATTATTGAGTGTGATTATTTTCTCTGGAAATGATGGTGTTTCAGAGATATGCAATTTTGGACACATGAATGTGTTTGGTTCATAGGGCTAAAGGCTCTAATGATTTGGAATCATGGCCATTCTGAGTACTTCCTTAGGTCATTCTCATCTACAGTTGCCTAGGTTATGACAAGGCAGATTCACAGCCCTTATAATACAACTGGGAGAATGGTGCTTTCAGTTCCTAAGAAGTATCATGTGCCATATCTCTCCATCTGGGCATGTGAGGATAAACAAAATCCCCGGAAGAATAATATTTCTAGAAATATGAGGAAAAACTTAATTTCTTTCATTTTATATCCAGATGTTTTCCAGCAGGAAGGAAAATCTCCATAGAATGCAAGGTTCCCAAACAAATAAAACTTCCAGAAGAATTTTCCTTTTAGCAGATCTCATTGTATTACTTGCAAACTAGCTGGTGAATAAAAGATGCTTTGAAGTTTGCATAGTTAATTAAAGTGTTTCTTAGGGATAAAGAGACACATTCATAATCTATCAACAGGTATTTTTTTCTTGATCATCTCTTGTTAATTTTTATATATACTACTTTAGCAACCAAAGAAGCAGTTAGAATTTATGAACGAAACACTGAACCAGGTAGTGTGGAGATGCCAAAATGAATGAGTCTTGATCATTGACCTAAGTGGCCTTGAAAATCAGGAAGGGGCTTAGATGTAAGGCAGAAGCTTGAAAATTCTATAACAGAGCAACAATCAACATTCTGTGGTTGTTGAAGTGGGAAGAGATCATTTCAACCCGGGGAGATCAGGGCAGACTCCAAGGAAGAGGTGGTGTATGGGATGAGAAGGCTTTGGGCAGACAGAATAGGAATGAGGATTCCAAGCCAGGAAAAGCAGAAACAAAGTCAAAGGGTCCCAGTGGCATGGAGGTGGAGGAGTGGGCTCAGGGTGGGGTCTGCCTCGGCTGGTAGGTGGAGGGGAAAGTGGGAGCTCAGGCTGGTGGGTGGAGCTCAAGGAAAATGAGCCTCCTGGAGGTGCTGACATTCTCCTAGCTCCTCACTGGGTTCTCATTCCCTGGGGCAGCACCTTTCAAAGGGGATGCTCCAGGATATTGATAAATGCAGTAAATGAGCAAATGAACAAATGGACCAAGACTTGTAGGCAATAAAGGAGGAGAACATTTTCAGGTTTGGCCAGCTCATTCCTTTGTCTAATTCACTCTCTTGGCACTTGATGAATTGGCATATTTATTTCCTAGTAGAGTAGAATACCTTTTTTCAGAACGATAGTTGGTTACCTGAAAAAAAATCAGAGGAGAATCATAAAAGAGTATGCATTTATACTTGAATTTCAAAATTTTATCCGAACACAAATAAATGTAATTTATTCACTGGCTTTTCTTTTTTAATGTAGGACCAAGGCTTTTTCTTTGAATAAGGGTCCACTGATTGGAGTTACTTCAGTTATTTTATATAAACCATAACTCACTAGCTATGATTTCTAGCATAAGTACTTTTAATATAGGAGGCAAGCTGAAAGATACCTGTGAAGCAATCTGAGTGCAGAACTATTTTGGATTTTTACTTTTTTGCCCCATTCCTTTATAGTTGTCTTGCTCATTCTTTTTAGCATTACCAGTTCTTTCCAAATTATCCTACTTAGTTTTCACAGAAAGAGCCTTTTTATTTTTCAGCTATTGTATTTCGTCAGGTCACATAATATTGACCAAAATTATGTAATTATAACAAGGAAATTTGGAATAAACAGTCTAGGTAACAGCACAACTGACTCTTGACAAGTACATAATTCAGATCGTAGGACCAGAAACCTGTGGGTTAACTAGAGTGGCCTCCACTGCGCAAGTGTTCAGGTGCCGAGGGCCTTAGTCAATGAGTCCTCCAGAGGGACAAGAGAGCAGCTGTGAACTGGGGAGCTGGCTAAACTCAAATTGAGAGAGCGTCAAGGCTTCCACTAGCACCTCTTTCCGCAACCACTAGAACCTCAGCCAAACCTGATGAGGGTCATGCAAACCAGACAAGAAACTGATCTGCCTTGCAGTTCATCTGAGGTGCCTAACCTTAGCAATGCCAAGGAGGTGGTGCTCTAACACTTTTACTTATCATAGTGTCCCATGCAGTGGCCTTCACAGCCGGCATTGGAGTGAAGCTCCGGGGCATGGAATTGTTTTAGCATAAATCAGTACAAAGTGGGGAGGAAAGCTCTTGGGGATCATGGAACAGTGCTCGGCATGTTGCTAATATGTATTAAATAGCTCCAAATAAAAATGGACATGGCTTTCTGCTACACTAGCCAGATTGCTTGACTGTCTGGGAGTTGAGTACTTGAAGGAGAAAAATGAAGACTTCCAAGACTCTGGCTGGTGTCCTAGCAAATGCATTTTCTCTTGACAAGGTGATTGGTTCCTTGCAGGAAGGAAGGGAAGGTAGGTCCACCCGAGCATGTCAGGCCAATGCCCCAAACCTGGATGATTCTTGGCCTGCACAGAGCAGGCCCAGTGACCTCCTGGGGAGGAGACCTGGGTAGGAGGTCAAGAGCCATCCATTCTGTCCTTTCTTGTGCTGAACAGGCCACATAACCTAAAGAAAATCCCTTGATCCCTGAAAGCTACTTTTTTTTTCTATAAAATGAGGGTAAACTAAAAGCATTTGTGAAAGTTATGATTTGTTCATGACAATATAGGCAGGGTAACAGGGTATTTTAAGGCATAAATCAGTTCATTCAGGGGCAAGAACCATGCACTCATCGTCTCCTCACCATAAGGAGCTGAATGTGATCTGACTGATGCCCATTTTCCCACTGAACCACCCACCAGGGTTAATTAGTGCCTCTGCCCTTGGAAATGATCCTACTCAAGATTGTCCTAGGGGCATGAAAGTCATTGCCTAGAAGAATATGGTAAATCAGAGTTCAAGTAGTAAGGTTTTTTTTTTTTCTATTTTGTGACTTCTCTAAAAAATTTTAAGATCCTTTCCACCCACACACTCGTCCTTCTCTGAATATCCAGGACCTCAGTCTTCCCAAATCTCTCACCATTGAGTAGATGTTTAGAGCTTTCCATCATGGAGCTGCCACGGTGTTTCTCTGAATCACACTCACCTGTGGGGTCGTGAAGTCAGGCAGAAGGGCAGGCAAAATAGGAACCCAGCTCAGCTTGTGCCTCCAGGAGCCCTGAGCTTTGTGATCCATATCCTGGAAGCTTTTGGGGTTGCCCTGTTAATGGGGAGAGGAGTCGAACAAGCTAAGGAGACAGTCAGCTGGTGAAATGTTCATTTTGTTTCAGTTTGAGAAATGCCAATGCCACTAAAACAAGCAAAGGAAAACCAAAACATTGACAAAGGAATGATTTTTTTTTTTTTTTCCAAACAAATGGACGGTGGTTAAATCTGATAAGGAGCAAGTGAACCTGTAGTTCTTCTTGGTTAGTAGTGGCTCAGGCCCAGAAAAGGGTTTAGAATATGTTTCTGGAAGTCGTGTAAAAGATTTCCTTAGAGCCACCTTTGAGATCTGACATTGGGGTAAGGAGGGGTGGGAACTGGAGATACAGGCAAAAGGATGGAGCTGGGAGGATTGGCAGGGTTGGGAGGGCCTGAGGCAGCAGAGACCAGGCGGCACTGCCATCTGGCTTTGGTTTCGTGGGCTTTGGAAAGTGAATTGGTGTTGTGAAGGCAAGGCAAGGAGGTTCTCCGAGCCAGGGAACAGGGTAAATGAGAATTTGTCTCTAGGCCACTGATTCTGGAATTTCCCATAATTAACATTCCAGCTGAACATTCAAAAGGCCCAGGGCCTTGGTAGTCCTGTAAATCACAGCAGGATAAGGAATTTAGAGCCTAGTTATGAGGGTAATGGTCTGGGAAACCATTGCATTTGTGATCTGTGAATTGTGACTCAGTTTTTGCATCTGTAAAGTGGCAATAGATTCAGAAAACTTTGAAATGTTAATGCCGACAAGGATCTTAATCTAGTCTAATTCTTTTATTTTAGAGAAAAGGATCCTGAAGCCAGAGAGATGAAGCTTGTTACCCTAATAATATTAATATTAATAATAGTATAGACTGTACTGAATGCCCTAAGCATGGAAATTAGTTTAATCCTCACAAATTCTTTCTGAAAAGTTATTACTCTTATGTCTGCTTTATAGTTGAGTAAACTGAGATGTAAAGAGATTGAGCATCTTGCCTAAGTTCATGCGGCTAACTAGTAATGGGTATAAATGGACTGAAGATCAAGTCTAATGGATTCTAGAGTCTGAGATTTTAGAAAAGTAGCTCATAGCAGCTCATGTAGAAAATTTTTCTTTTTTATATCTCCAGGGTCTGAAGAGAACCATAAATGTTGCATTATTTGACCATAATCATTGAGAAAGAGTGCCACATATCAGATATTATATTAAGTTATATACCTCATTTATATCAGTGATTCAATCCTCACTTCAGCAGTATGAAATAAGTGATGCTATTTTTCCCATTTTATAGGTTAGTAACCTGAGGTACAGTGATGTGTCAGGGTCACACAGGTAGTAAGTGGTAGAGTCAGAATTTGAACCCATGGTCCTAATCTCTACTCTGTAAATATATCTGACATGCCTGTTATACACGTGTGCTTCCACACGACCACCATATAATGACGATTTACATTTGTTATGATAACCTTTATCATTAAAGACAGATTAAATTATAATCACCAAGTCTTTGGTGGGAGATGCAGTTGCTTGTACTCAAGTATTTTGGAGATAAGCAGTCCATCTAGTCTCCAGATAACATTCTAGATTAATATCTAAATTCCTAACCATTCACCCATAAAGATCTGCTTAGGTTGAAGGGATCAACCTGGCTACAGCTCGCCTTTGTCCTGCCCTTTCCTTTCAGAATTGAAAGGGAACCCTGCCCTGCCATTAGTCTCAGCTTTCTCCGTTTGACTGGTTGTATCGGAAGTCATGTTGCAGATGGGATAAGCATTAGGTGTTGTGAAATAGTGGCATCCACCGATGTTGAAAGGTATAGAATGAAATTACTTCATGTAGAAGCTCTTTTCCAAATGATTTCAGGTCTAAGATCTAAATTATTCATTTGAGAAATTAATCAGTTTGGATTTTAGAAGTTACTGTAGGGTATTTTTTCTCCTCTTCTTTTGCTTCTAATGGATAATTGGAGGGAACTGGCTTTTCTATTAAGACGACAAAACATGAGTTTGCAAAGTTGCCGTCTGATCTTATTGCCTGGTGGGCAGCTTGGGTAAAGGATTCTCTGAAGAGTCTCGAATCCTGTGGTGCTTGAGGGCAGGGGCTATGTGTATGCTATTCTCTTCGTCTATTATTTAATGCAGAGCCTCACACAACTAAACATCATACACTTGCCTGTCTGTGGAAGCCAGTTTGAAAAGCAAAATCCCCAACCAGAGAGTTTCCCCATTTCTGGGCTAACCATCCTCCTTTCTTGGCCTTCTTTGCCTGGCTGCCTGCCTAAATCTGGCCCTGAGATGGATGGTCATTCCCATAATACACAGGTATGGGTGATATGGTTTAGTAAAGCTGATAAAGTGATCATGCATTAGCTGGGTTCCATGTTTCATGTGCATTTTATTGAGCCTGTCTGAAGACAGTGCTCTGCCTTTGAAATGAGGCCCGCTGAATCATGTCAGGCCTCTTAGCTTTCCCTCTTACATGATAATGCCTATTTTTGAACATGAAATTGTTCCCAAGTACATCTATCCATGATCCTAAGCCTGTGAACAACTCCTACTCTTTAGCTTATCTATGCATTCATTTTTCTGCTCATCTTCAACTCTGTAAAGAATCATTCTTTCATTCTATTTTAGCGACCTATGTGCCCTTCTGTTTTCTTCACTTTATTTTTATATTTTCTAAGGAGAGATCTTGAGTTAAAATTGTCAGCACTATGAGTTATTAAACATCTTCTGTGTGTCTGGTTCTGCGCTTGGCATTTTATTAATAATTTTTTCTAAAAATTGTCATCAATGTGTACTTACTATGTGCTAGGCACTATGCTAAGTGCTTTACACACATTTATTTATTTAATACTATAACAAGCTTACGAGGTGAGTACTATTATTAAGTCCATCATACAGACGAGGAAACCAGGGATCAGCGAAGTTAGTTAACTTGCCCAGGGTTATTCAGCTAGTAAGAGTCAGAGCCTACAATCAGGTAGTCCAACTCCCTACTCCATACTTTTTGCCACTACAATACGTATATAGCCTGCCCTTTAGATCTTCAATCTTCCATATTCTTCATAATCATCTTAAAGGTCAGTATATTACTGTACATACTTAATATGATCCATATTTTGATCTCAGGTCTGTCTGCTTTTAGAGCCCATGCTCTTTCTACTCTCCAAATTGCTTTTGGGAAAGATAAACTCTGAGTTTCCCATCATTTCCTCAGTTATTTCTCTCAGGCACAGAGAGATAGGCAAAATTATTTATATCGTACACGATGCCTAAGCAAATCCAATGGTTTAGTCCTTTGGTTTACAAACATCTTTAATGTCTTAATATCCTTTTCTAGATTTTATATGGTAACCCAATATGTACAGGAGATCTACACAGAGCTACTATGCTTGAGTTAAGGGAAAGGAACCAGTGCCCTTCTTGTGTCTACCACCCATGAGCCTTGGTTTCTTCAGCTCCTCTCTCAAATTCTGAAGGACAGTAGAAAGCACAGCTGAAATATCATTGATCTCATCCTAAGTCACAGACACATGGCAATCATCCCCAAGTGGAGAGTTATTTATCTCATTTCTGCATTTACCAAGCATAACATTATTTTAAGAAATCAATGGTTTTAAAAAGAAAAGTATTGTTCTTATCTCAGCCAAAGAAACATTAGCTAAGCCCATCTTCCAACACTTATTGATAAGATCAGATCAATGAGCACTCATCAAGTCTCTACTAGTCCTGAGAATACAAAATTCAATATGACATGGTAACTTCTCTCTCAAGTTATGATATAATTATTATTCTCACTTTTCTGAATGGTTTCTCAGTCAGGTAGAGCCACGCTTAAGACAATAGTAAAACAACTATCTGGGATTTCTCTTCCCCTAGGAACTTCAACATCCAAGCCCTACACATATCACAAACATAGGTTCCTCTTTGATTTTACTAAGCAACTAGAATCAAGCATAGCTCACTTTCTTCTTATAGACAACCCAGAGGACATGCCAGTCATGTGCCTCAGCTGCTGGTTTCCTTTGTATGAAACCAGAATAGTTCATGGATAACTCATGGCAAAATGTAGAGTATTATGAAGCCAAATGTAAAAATTTCTGGCTGCATCTATTATCTTTAACATTTTATAATCAGATTCATCTTCTAAATTTTGACCTTCAGATCTAATGATAAGAAAATTCGACTCTTCTGGGGTGAGAGAGGGGGAAAAGGTGTCATATATATCTTTCAGCTTACAAGTATATGGGGTTATGGAAAAGCATACTATATGTCAACCAAATCCTATTCCCTTGTCTTTTAGGCACACCTTTATATGTCCAAGTCTTCTTTATAATTGGGTGCTGTCATGTCATTGAGTTCTTGCCTATAGATGTTGCACAGAAGTGATATGCACGGTTTCTAGGCTGACTCATAAAATCACCCTACACAGCCCTCCATGGTCTCTCCTCCTTTATTTGCTGACGAGTGGAGAGGGCTCAGAGGATTTAGAGGAGGATAGAGCCAGAGAGTGGGAGAGTGTGGGTCTCTCAATGACTATTTAGAGCAAAATCTCCTCCACAAATTTATTCTAAACCATGACATTAGTGAGAATCAAAATTTTATTGTTCAAGGCCACTGAGATTTTGGGAATGCTTGTTACAGGAGTTAACCTACTCCAACTAATACAGAGGTTCAGTGAATAGAGCATAAGAATTAAAATCAGACAATTCTGGGTTCTATACAAACTTTTCCATTTACCAGCTCTGTGACCTTGCACAAATTACTTAACCTCTCAGAGTTCCAATTTCATTTGTAAAATGAGAATATAATAACACTTACCTCATAGGATTGTGGGAGAACTCTATGAAAACATATGTGTATAGTGTCTGTTACATAGCAGGTGTAGCAAGATTACAGATTTACTCACATAACCCAATTGTGCAAAGAAAATGTAATTTCTTTATTTCTCTATAACTGACTGAATTTTCTTCAAGATCCTCCAGCCCTGGAGTAACAGGGAAACAAATGTGAACTTTAAATGAGCCCATTAACAATATGTCAGTTTCCTTTTGGTTTGAAACGATCTCTTTCAGGTAAATGTTTCAGGTTTTTGGAATCTTCTCCCTCAAGATGGAAGATGAGGGAGTTTGCTTTGTTGCCATGGCAATGGGTAGTGGTCCCAGGGGTCTTCATGCAGGCTCTTGGCTGCACTATTAGTCTTCACCAGCCTTGCTGGATTTTGTCCTTTCCCTGAATTGTTAACACTTGTCCAGCTGGCATCTGATGCTGGAAACTTGAGATCTCTCTCAACTTGGTAATGGCCTGGTGGGCCTCTCTTTTGACCCAGTTGGTGCTATGTCTGGTTGTGATTCTCACTTGCTTACTGGCCTGGGCTGCTCTTGGCCACAGAGTCATTTTGCTCCAGCAAATCAGTTACTTTCCAGTTTTTTCACTAGAGCAGGGGTCCCCAAACCCCAGGCTGTAGACCGGTACTGGTCTGTGGCCTGTTAGGAACCGGGTCACACAGCAGGAGGTGAGCAGCAGGTGAGTGAGTGAAGCTTCATCTGTATTTGCAGCTGCTCCACAGCGCTAGCTTCACCGCCTCAGGTCTACCTCAGATCATCAGGCTTTAGATTCTCATAGGAGCACTGGTTCATGGTGCCAGAAAGGTTGGGGACTACTGTACTAGAGCATCCAAGAACTTCATACAAGAAAAAAGACTCCAAAAGATCACCAACTCAGGCCCCCTCTCAGCCTATTCACAATTTTACTCTGATATGGCCACCATATGCTGGGTATCGACGGGGGTGACAGTATTCTGCAAGACAATTTCTCCCTAGAGACTCAGACGAAAACAAGGGCCCTTTTGCTTTTGGTATTTATAACCGATAGACTCTAGGATGACCCCCTATAATCCTCACTTTCTGGTTTTCATGTTCTTGTGTAATCTCCTCCCCTTGTATGTGTAGGAGAACTGGGATTAATTCTACCCAACAGAATATGGCAAAGGGATGGGTATCAGTCCTGTGATTACATAACATTATGTGAGACTCCATCTTCGAGTAGACTCGCCCTACTGACTTAACTTGCCTGCTTGACAAAGTGGTCATGTTGGTAAAATCCACGTGGCAAGGAATGTGGATGACCTCTAGGAACTTTGGGTAACCTCTAACATCTGAGGGGCCAACAGCCATCAGCCAATAAGGAGTAAGGTCTCTGAGTTTTACCACCACAAGGAAATGAAAAATGATTTTCGAAGTAGATTCTTTCCTGGCCAAGCCTCCAGATGAGAATGCAGCCTGGTTGACATCTTGATCTTAATCTCGTGAGATGCTAAACAGAGGACCTATGAGGTAATAAATGCATGTGTTATTTTAAGCTGTTAAGTTTGTGGTAACTTGTTACGCAGCATGATTAACTCTCAAGAACTTTGGCTGAGAGAACTTGTTCATGGCATGCATGTCCCATCATTTTCCCCCTTCCTCTGTTCCTTTATCCTTCCCGTAACTCACTGGGGGCAAGAAGTACAGATTTTCATTTTCTTCTTCAGCCTAGTGAGAGGACCCTTTCCTCTGTCTCCACCTACACACACATTATTACTTCCTCCTTCATGAAGTGGCACTCTCTCTACATCCTTTGTGCTCAAGATGCAGAATGGTTGCTATAAAACATAATTTAGAAGAAGAGGTAAAAAGTACACAGAGGATTAATATTTTAAAATATTGTCCTCATGACATAGATTATAATATATAGTTTTCTTTCCTTTATGTTTGGTCGGTATGAACTTTATTGGTTTCTCAGGCCAAGAAGTTATACAAACCATCTCTAACTCTAATTTTCTCTTGAGGTTTGCCGTATCATATTTTCCTGGCATGAGGAAGGCCATCAAGGCTGGGCAGCCTACTCACTCAGACATAAATATGGCTTACAATAAATGCTTGAGTCTGGTTTCCCATGGGAATGCACCTGTTGGAAAGATGATCGAGATAAGGGACTATCCAGTTTGGGTTAATGAAACGCGATCACAATTTATTAGATCTGGGAGGAGAAGTTTAAAGTCCAAATACTCTCATTTTCTAGAAAAGAAACTGAGGCCCAGGGAAGCAAAGTGACTTGCTAAAATTCACCCTGTTGGTTATTCCAAAGCCGGAACCAGAATCTGAGCATTCTGGCAAGCCATCCATGCACTAGTTATCTTAAGATATCATGTATAAGCTGCAAATAAATGTGTAGCAGAAAATTCTTTCTGAAGCAAGTTTGCCAGAGTGGACTATTTTTTTAATCCACTTTCTTGAGATCTCTTCTTTTTGCAAGAATTAAATTTTTATTCTTTTCTGCTGGTAAAAGAAAATCTTCCCAGGAAAAGTCATAGTGGCTTTCCTCTGACCTGATAAATGGTAATAACAGCTGTAGGAAGATGTCCCATCACACCTCAGGGAGCGAGATATGGGCCATTTGCAAACTTTGGGTTCCAGTTGGGGTTGTCTGGACCTGGGCAGTCTAATGACCTTGGCCAGATACAGAATTTTAAACTGTGCTTTTATGTATAGTCTCTTCTTTCTCTTTCTCTTTTTTCTTCTTAGGAAGGGGAGCTAGTCTGTATTTTATTTTTTTCTTTTTAGTCTTGAGTTTCTGACAAAGCCCTGGAAATATGAATACAGCCTTTGTGAAATGAGTGAGAATCTCTTTTCAAAAAACAATTCTTTTATCACTTTTATTCATTTTGCAGAGATTCTTTTTACTCCTAGAATTAGAAAATGGTTTCGGTCATAAAGAATGACCTTTTAAAACATGTTGTTATCTTATCTCTAATTCTCATAAGAGAGCTCTCTGCAGATGAATAGCTTAAGATACTATTAATGTTGCTTCTTTTTATTTTTTCCCAATCCTGACAACAGTCAGTTTACCATGTCAAACAGGGTACCATCCCTCCGTTTTGTGTAAGACAGTGTAGTGTGGTAGATAAGGACTTTGTGATTTTGGGGAGTTATTTCACTACTTTGTCTTAGTTTCCTCATGTGTAAAGTGGGGAGAATAACAGTGCTTAGCTCATAGGGGTGTTGCAAACTTTCAATGATATAAAGATATAGTACATCTAGCATAGGGCCTAGTACATAATGAGGGCTAGCATAATATGCAGGACACTATTGGAATTACTGTGTATATTTGATTGTCCGCATTCCTAGCTGGAATGAACATTCCATTAAAGCAGAAGCTGTGTTTGTCTTGTTCATCATTATAATCCTAACATCCAGCTTAGGTGCTCTTACATAGTAGGTGCTCATAATATATTTATGTGCATAAATGAAGGATCAAAAACTGATACATATTACTAGTGTTCCCTTGAACTTGGACAGCACACCGGTAGATCACACAGACCAGCTGAATCATTTGAGCAATATGCACTGTGTCCCATATGCACATTCGATCTGGCCAATACAAAGATGTAGGTGTCAACTGCTTCCAGGCTTCCCACCTTGGATATATTTAGTTCAAGTTTAGGAATTTGAAGAGGCTTTTTTCATAATCTGGCATTGATTGGAGCTTATAGAAAATCCTAACAGTCTGAAGTTTAAAAAATATAATATCTGAAGAGGAGCTAGAAAGGGCAAGCGTTAAAATAGTCTGGTTAGAAAAACAAGGTTTCTTATAACTTAGTCCTCAAAACTCAAAACCCAATGTGAACCCCTCATGAGTTCAATAATTTCTAAGGAAACTGAGGCTTTTAATGTGCCTGTTCCATTATAGATAATTTCCTTCTCATAGGAGGCCTCTAACAGCAGTTGAGATGGAAATAAAAATAGTCTGAGGAGAGAGTGGGAGAAATAAAAAAGGAACATAATATGAAGGCAAGATAGATCCCTAGGAGACGGAGAGCTTGGTAAAAAGACTTCTCTAGACAGTGATTAGATTCATCTTTGTGTCTCTATGGCCTATGGCCTAGCGTGGAGCATAGACATGTGAGCTGATCAGCACATACTCATCAGGTGAAAGAGGATCCATGAGGTGAAGTGGTGGGAGAGGAGAAGGGACCAGAATGCAAAAAGCCAGAGCAGAGGAGGCAAGAATCTAATTTGTGTAGGCCAAAGAAGAGAAAGAGGAAGGAAAAATGGAAAAAAGATAAGAAGTTGGAGACGCTTTTCTCCTACTTTCATTTGGTTTCTTTATTTAAGAAAAGTAATAAGGGAGAAATATTAAGAACAGAGAGTTCTGGAAGGAACGGAAGGCAAAGATGAAAGAATACATTCCTTGTTTCTCTTTTTAATTACAGCTGAAATATAATATTATATTAGTTTCGAGTGTACAACATAGTAATTAGACATTTCTATAACTTTGTAAGTGATCATCCCAATAAGTCTAGCACCCATCTGTCAAGTCAACTCTATTCTTGTTGTTAAGAGAAAGCATATCTCTGAGCGAGACAAAGGGCATTCAGAAGCATGCACCAGTGTTTCATTATAATTTACTAGTTCTCATCTCAGATTAAGTTACTCCATGTTTATGAGGTAATCCACTTTCTTCCACCTATGATGTTCTATTTCTGGCCACTTAGTGTTAGAAATAACTAAAGTTATGCCCAGGGATAGGGCTGTAATGTTTTAAAAAATAGATAGAATAATCAGGCGATGAGTTGAAATGAAAGAATGTGGAGAAAGGAAGAAAATAAGGGCAAGAGGAGGAAGAAAAAAAAAAGAACAGAAAGGATTATGCAGTGGAGAGTAATAGAGCTGGATGGCTCTTACCTCTGATATGTATGATTGATCAAACCTACACTTCTGCATATGAGGTGGGAAGATGTGGTTTAAGACAAGTTACAAGATGGCCTTTGAGTGATGGGGAAAGTATATCACATAATTCTAAGTGAGATCAGGTTATTAGCCTTTCTTTTTTAGGTCACAGAGTCCCTTTTAATAATCTGATGAAAGCTAATGAGTCTTTTTCCCAGAACATTACACAAACATCCACAATTTTGCATGCAATTTTGGGAGTTCACAGACTGCCACAGCCCATCTATTAACTCTGTGTCAAGACCACTTCTGGTAGGTGAATTTTCAGTGCTCCTTATACCTTATCCCAGACTTGAGCTTTTGATTTCCATTTACCCTACAGCAGATGAGAGACAAGTGCTCCCTGTCTGAGTGCTTGGTTTATCTGGTGTCTCTACTCTGTATTTTTGGTGCAAACAGTTGGCCTTCCAGAAATGGGAACTGCTATTAATAGTAAATGTTTGGCTGAGGCAATCTGAAACAATTTTCTCCAAATGCTCTATGGGTAACATAAGTGAAGGAAGCAAACCAAACACTAATGGTTTACATGAGTCTATCAAGGGATATGTAGAGATTAGTAGTAAAAGGGAGGGAAGAAGAGGACACACATCAGTGTGAGATGCCTTAGAACCAGCGTGTGACAATGTTACGATGTGATGTCATATATCTGTTAACATTCAAGCTGTGATATGCTTCAGATTAGAACAAATGAGTCTAGCAAAAGGTTAGAAATGGGAAACAGAATCCATCTCCTTTGCCATTTCCAGTAGATTGTGTGGTAGTCAGTGATATTGGTGCCCCCAGTGAATCACTCCTCCTCATATTATATCACTGTGTAACCCCTCTCCTTCGAATCGAGGCTGTTCTAAATCTGCTTTAGTCAAGCAGAAGAAAGGTTGTGCCAGTTTTGGCCTGAGCCTTAAGGAGGCCTGGCAGTGTTTGCTTTTTGCTCTTTGGAGCCCTGAGTTGCCATATACAAAGTCTGTTTGTCCTGTTAGAACAAGAACCATGTGGAGAGGCCATGTGGAGAGGAAGAGACCCTGAGACTCCAGGAAGGAGAACCGGGGAATCAGGCAGCAGGGGAAGTTCTAGACATGTGACCCCAGGGAAGTCATTCCAGCCATCTCACAGGCCTTTGAGCCATTCTGGCTGAAACATTAGATATGCAATTGAAGAAGCTGTTTTGGATCTTTCAGTCCTGGCAGAAGACATGAGGAGCAGAGTTAAGCCATCTCTGTTGTGCCCTGTCCAAATTCTTGACCCACAGAATCGTGAGAAACAATAAAAATGGTTTTAGGCTACTAAATTCTGGGGTAGTTTTTTTGTTTTTGTTTTTGTTTGTTTGTTTGTTACAATTAGTAGACTATTGAAGCAATGATTTTTACCTAAAAGTAGGGCATTGCTATAACAAAAACATAAACCTGTGGGGCCAGGAAGTGAGTGAAGTCCAGAGGGTCTTGAGAAAGAAGGTTAATAGAAACTAGAATAATAGTAAGTAAATTGTATTGGAGGCTAGAGAAAAGGGACCTGGATTATGTAGTGTCAGTAAATGGCACTGCAGTAACATAGAACGTTTAAAATATATATCTAATGAACTTGTTGATTTTCCTGAGAAGATTATCAGGTGGAATGTCGAAAGGGCAAGTGACTGCTTTTAGTGGTGCCTGATAAGGTACAGATAGAAAGAGATAATTAAAGAAGGTGCTATTTAGTTTTTAAGCAGAATCAGGAGGAAACATTCCCAACCCAGGATCTGCTGAATTGGAAAATAAAATAGTTTCTAATTCCCAACCTCTCCAGTCTATAAAAGAGACTTAAATTAAATTAAAACCTGGAAGTGGAGATTAATTCCATGACATTGCCAGTAAAGCATGGCTTTGGAGGTCAAGACTGGATCAAAGATGTGATTGGAAGACCCTTTGTGAAAACCTCAGCAAGATTTAAGTTTACGTCTTGCAGATCCTCTGAGTTGGACAATGGGATTTTAAGAATCTTAAGGGCTTGTTTCCTATACTCTCTCATCTAGACAAATGAGTTTCTAAGAGTTTTAATGCCATTTTCCCATAGCGTCCTGACTCTCAGACCAAGGTAGAGAGAAACTTATTTTGAAAATTTTATGGATGTGGGTTGTTTTTAATGGATTGAATTATAATTTTGTATGTAGGAAGCCTGAAAAAAAATTTAAACTAATTATACTGAAATGGACAGATGTTCAAAATCAAAAGAAGTTCCTGAGGGCCTAACCTCTAATGATCAGAAAGCAGATTGAGAAATCTATTCCACTGTAAATATAAAGCATTTCTAAAGGAAAAGAATGACTCAGCGGGTAAAGCCAAGAGCTCAGAGGGCAGAGTCGAGAGTCATGGAAAACTACTTCGGGGAGCAGAACTGAGTTCTACTTCAAGAACATTCCCTGACTTTAGAGTTGGAGGATTTCAGAATTGCTATGGGCCAGTGATTTTTATGTGTCTCCTCTACCACTCCCCTGTTTATGAATGGGAGTATGTGTTGCAGTTATTCTGCCCCTTTCTCACTGTTACATGTTGGATGTGTGGAGAATAGAAAAGTTATTATTATTTTTTTAATTCACAGGTCCTTGCACTTGAGAGACCACACCTGAGTAGCTGTACACAAGGGACCACACACTTAGGAGCACCATCCACAACTGTACCTACTTCAGATAATGAAATTTCAGATTTTGCGCTGATGCTCTTGCCATGATAGGATGAGACTTTTGGGAGTGTAAGGAGGTAGGGGATATATTCTGTACATGAGAGGAACATGAATTTCTGTGGTCAGAGAGAGGACTGTGAGAGCTCTCAAAAGTTGGCTCCCAATATTTACTTTCCTAGTAGCTGGAACAAACTGCTCTTTACCTTAAAAGATGGAAGTTATTTCTGTTATACTTGAATGTTGGCTGATATTGTGACTGACTTTGGCCAGTAGAATGTGGTGGAAATGGTTGATGTTCTCAGACTGGCAACTTTCACTCTTGGAGCCCATCTTCCATGCTGTGATAAGCACAGGTGATACAGAGAGGCCAGGTAGAAGTACTGAGGTTATCCAGTTAATGGCCCCCTCTGAGCTTCCAGCTGAAAGCCAGCACAAACAGTTAGCCATGTACATAGCCATCTTGGGCATTCTAGACAAGTTAAGCTTTCAGATAACTGCAGTTCAGGAATCATTACCTAAGATGGAAGAACCATCTGGTTGGGCTCAATCAATCCAAAGAATTGTGAGAAATGATAAAACGGTTGTTTTTTTAAGCCGCTAAGTTTTGGGCAGTTCGTTATGCAGCAATAGATAAGTCCAAGCAGGTTGGTAGTGGTTTCTTGGAAAATTGTGTTGAGAAGGATTCTTAGGCCATATTTAGGCTTGGTGGGAAATATGCTGTCACTGATTACCAATCTCTCAAGGAGACAGGAAAGGAGAGTGGAGTCCTTTGTAAAATAGGACTGCAATTACAAAATTACAATTTATGCTATCTCAGTAGAGCTCAGGAGGAACTGTTGGCAGCTTTTTGTGTGAAAGTTGTGATTTAGAATAAAAGTAATTAAAAATCTTGGACTTTGATTAGCTCTGAATCTCTCTGTGTTCTGAAGTTTAGATTTATTAATTTCTGAAGAACTTTAACTCAGAAGAGTGCTTGGTTTATCTGGTGTCTCTACTCTGTATTTTTGGTGCAAACAGTTGGCCTTCCAGAAATGGGAACTGCTATTAATAGTAAATGTTTGGCTGAGGCAATCTGAAACAATTTTCTCCAAATGCTCTATGGGTAACATAAGTGAAGGAAGCAAACCAAACACTAATGGTTTACATGAGTCTATCAAGGGATATGTAGAGATTAGTAGTAAAAGCGGGGGAAGAAGAGGACACACATCAGTGTGAGATGCCTTAGAACCAGCGTGTGACAATGTTACGATGTGATGTTACATATCTGTTAACATTCAAGCTGTGATATGCTTTAGATTAGAACAAATGAGTCTAGCAAAAGGTTAGAAATGGGAAACAGAATCCATCTCCTTTGCCATTTCCAGTAGATTGTGTGGTAGTCAGTGATATTGGTGCCCCCAGTGAATCACTCCTCCTCATATTATATCACTGTGTAACCACTCTCCTTCGAATCGAGGCTGTTCTAAATCTGCTTTAGTCAAGCAGAAGAAAGGTTGTGCCAGTTTTGGCCTGAGCCTTAAGGAGGCCTGGCAGTGTTTCCTTTTTGCTCTTTGGAGCCCTGAGTTGCCATATACAAAGTCTGTTTGTCCTGTTAGAACAAGAACCATGTGGAGAGGCCATGTGGAGAGGAAGAGACCCTAAGACTCCAGGAAGGAGAACCGGGGAATCAGGCAGCAAGGGAAGTTCTAGACATGTGACCCCAGGGAAGTCATTCCAGCCATCTCACAGGCCTTTGAGCCATTCTGGCTGAAACATTAGATATGCAACTGAAGAAGCTGTTTTGGATCTTTCAGTCCCGGCAGAAGACATGAGGAGCACAGTTAAGCCATCTCTGTTGTGCCCTGTCCAAATTCTTGACCCACAGAATCGTGAGAAACAATAAAAATGGTTTTAGGCTACTAAATTCTGGGGTAGTTTTTTTGTTTTTGTTTTTGTTTGTTTGTTTGTTACAATTAGTAGACTATTGAAGCAATGATTTTTACCTAAAAGTAGGGCATTGCTATAACAAAAACATAAACCTGTGGGGCCAGGAAGTGAGTGAAGTCCAGAGGGTCTTGAGAAAGAAGGTTAATAGAAACTAGAATAATAGTAAGTAAATTGTATTGGAGGCTAGAGAAAAGGTGACCTGGATTATGTAGTGTCAGTAAATGGCACTGCAGTAACATAGAACGTTTAAAATATATATCTAATGAACTTGTTGATTTTCCTGAGAAGATTATCAGGTGGAATGTCGAAAGGGCAAGTGACTGCTTTTAGTGGTGCCTGATAAGGTACAGATAGAAAGAGATAATTAAAGAAGGTGCTATTTAGTTTTTAAGCAGAATCAGGAGGAAACATTCCCAACCCAGGATCTGCTGAGTTGGAAAATAAAATAGTTTTCTAATTCCCAACCTCTCCAGTCTATAAAAGAGACTTAAATTAAATTAAAACCTGGAAGTGGAGATTAATTCCATGACATTGCCAGTAAAGCATGGCTTTGGAGGTCAAGACTGGATCAAAGATGTGATTGGAAGACCCTTTGTGAAAACCTCAGCAAGATTTAAGTTTACGTCTTGCAGATCCTCTGAGTTGGACAATGGGATTTTAAGAATCTTAAGGGCTTGTTTCCTATACTCTCTCATCTAGACAAATGAGTTTCTAAGAGTTTTAATGCCATTTTCCCATAGCGTCCTGACTCTCAGACCAAGGTAGAGAGAAACTTATTTTGAAAATTTTATGGATGTGGGTTGTTTTTAATGGATTGAATTATAATTTTGTATGTAGGAAGCCTGAAAAAAAATTTAAACTAATTATACTGAAATGGACAGATGTTCAAAATCAAAAGAAGTTCCTGAGGGCCTAACCTCTAATGATCAGAAAGCAGATTGAGAAATCTATTCCACTGTAAATATAAAGCATTTCTAAAGGAAAAGAATGACTCAGCGGGTAAAGCCAAGAGCTCAGAGGGCAGAGTCGAGAGTCATGGAAAACTACTTCGGGGAGCAGAACTGAGTTCTACTTCAAGAACATTCCCTGACTTTAGAGTTGGAGGATTTCAGAATTGCTATGGGCCAGTGATTTTTATGTGTCTCCTCTACCACTCCCCTGTTTATGAATGGGAGTATGTGTTGCAGTTATTCTGCCCCTTTCTCACTGTTACATGTTGGATGTGTGGAGAATAGAAAAGTTATTATTATTTTTTTAATTCACAGGTCCTTGCACTTGAGAGACCACACCTGAGTAGCTGTACACAAGGGACCACACACTTAGGAGCACCATCCACAACTGTACCTACTTCAGATAATGAAATTTCAGATTTTGCGCTGATGCTCTTGCCATGATAGGATGAGACTTTTGGGAGTGTAAGGAGGTAGGGGATATATTCTGTACATGAGAAGAACATGAATTTCTGTGGTCAGAGAGAGGACTGTGAGAGCTCTCAAAAGTTGGCTCCCAATATTTACTTTCCTAGTAGCTGGAACAAACTGCTCTTTACCTTAAAAGATGGAAGTTATTTCTGTTATACTTGAATGTTGGCTGATATTGTGACTGACTTTGGCCAGTAGAATGTGGTGGAAATGGTTGATGTTCTCAGACTGGCAACTTTCACTCTTGGAGCCCATCTTCCATGCTGTGATAAGCACAGGTGATACAGAGAGGCCAGGTAGAAGTACTGAGGTTATCCAGTTAATGGCCCCCTCTGAGCTTCCAG
>NW_011888803.1:9572321-9574224 GCF_000151845.1 Pteropus vampyrus
GAACTGCCAAACTATTGTCTATTTTTTAATTTTAGCTATCTTAGTGAGTGTGAAGTGGTATCTCATTGTGGTTTGGATTTACATTTCCCTAATAACTAATGATGTCGAACATCTTTTCATGTGCTTATTTGCCATCTGCATATTTCCTTTGAAGAAATGTCAATTCAAATCTTTTGCCTATTTTTAAATTGTTATCTGTTATTGTCTTTTTATTGTCCAATTTTAAGAGTTCTCTATGTATTCTGGATATAAATTCCTTATCACAGTAGAATTTGCAAATATTTTCTCTTATTCTGTGCTTGTGCTTTTGTTGATAGTGTCTTTAATGCCCTAGATTCTTTAATTTTGATGAAGTCTATCCATTTCTTCTTTTCTCTCTTGTGCTTTTTGATGTCATATCTAGGAAGTCATTGCCCTAACCCAATGATTTACTCCTATGTTTTTTTCTGAGTTTTATAGCCTATCTTTTATATTCAGATCTAGGACCCATTTTGAACAAACTTTTATATATACTGTGAAGCAGGGGATTCCACTTCATTCTTTTGCATATGCATATTCAGTTGTCTCAGCACTCTTTCTTGAAAGACTATTCTCTCCTGTTGAATTGTCTTGGCATCCTTGTAGAAAATCAATTCACCATAAAAAATATAAGAGCTTATTTTTGAACTCTCCATTTTATTCCATTGACCTATATGTTTGTCCTTATGCTAGTCATTTAATCTTTATAACAGCTATATGAGGAAGATACTCTTAAAAGCTCAGGGCCTTTGAGCATTTTCTTCAAGACTGTGCCATTAATATGCAGTAAAGCTAAGACTAGAAACTTTGATTCTCTGATACCAAAGCCTAGGCTAGAAAGTTGATACTCTGCTGTCCTAGGAGGGATGACTGTGGCATGGTTTTATAAAAGCAGAGAATGCCAGGATAGAATACACTTGGATTCAGGGAGAACACGACGTGTAGGGATGTAAGAATATATGAAACAATGCCAAGACCCACGGGACCATGGGAGTGGAAAGCAGCCAAGACATCACAATTAATTAGAGCCTTTGAAAGCTCAAAAGGAGCCACCAAACCAGTCTGTGTGGTTCAGGGAAGGTTTTCAAGAGGAACTCACATTTTGCCAGTCAAGAAAGTTCTGTATAAGTTTTCCAGGTTGTATGTGTGTTGAATGGGGTAGGAGAGATTCTAGAGGGAATAACATGCATGAAAATCTAATGGTACTAAAGAACATGGCATAGTCAAGGAATGGAAAGAACCCCACTGAAATATAGGGGAACTTTGGGAACTATCTGGAGAAAAGACTGGAAGAATAAGTTGAGGATGGAGTGTAGAGTTCCTTGAGTGTATTTCCAAGGAGTGTGAAGAGAACAAGAAAGAAACAGTCAAATGGGTCAAAGATGAGATATGAGAGAGAATAGGACTTCTTTCCCTGGTGATACCAATCCATGGTCATACCTGGTTGGTACCCATAGAAATTTGTCTTCCAGGCCTCAGGCATGCTTGATAGATAGCAGTGAGGGCCCCTTTCCTTCCTATAGTAAGCACTTAACAAATGATAACTATTATTTTACTTTGGTTATGATTATGTATAGAGCAAAAACCAGCAACTATTTTTTCAGAGTATATTTTGTAAAGTCCTCTTTAGAGGCAGGTGTATGGGATAACGTTATTTTCTCTGGTCCCTTCTAGCTCCATGGATCCACAATTCTCCCACTTTAATATGTGACTAGTTAATAAGAACTGTCTTGAGATTTTGATTTTTGGCACAGAATCCTATGCTAGGTGCTATGGTGAAGCCATATAAGTACAAGACCTATGTCCTCAGACAGTTTGCAATCTAGTTAAGTGGTGAGGGGAGATGAGCACATCTACAAATGGAGTGGCTAATTACCCAAAGTCA
>NW_011888803.1:9574274-9622883 GCF_000151845.1 Pteropus vampyrus
AGAACATTTTGTTCACCCCAAATAAAAACACGTACCCATCGAAAGTTGCTCTCTATTCCCTTCATCCTTCTGGACCCTAGCAACCACTAATCTACTATCTGTCTCTATGGACTCGCCCTTTTGGAACATTTTACATAATTGGAATAATTCGATATATGGCCTTTTGTGTCTGGCATTTCACTTAGCATATTTTCAGGGTTCATTCACTTTGAAGCAACTATCAGTATTTTATTTCCTTTTATTACTAAATAATATTCCATTGTATGGATATACCATATTTTGCTCTTTTGTTATTTGATGAACATATGACCTATTCCCACGTTCGACTGCAGTGGTCCCCCTTTATTCACAGGCGATATGTTCCATGACCCCCAATGGATGCCTGAAACCACTGATAGCACCCAATCATATATATTCTGTTTTTTCCTATACATACATACCTATGATCAAAATTTAATTTATAAATTAGGCACAGTAAGAGATTAACAGCAATAACTAATGCAAAGTAGAGCAAGTATAATGGTATACTGTAATAAATGTTGTGTGAATGTGGTCTCTTCCTTTCTCTTTCTCTCTCAATGCATCTTAAAACCAAGATGGCTACTAAGTGACTAATAAGTAGGTAGCATATATAGATTGTGGAAACACTGGACAAAGGGATGATTTATGTCCAAGGCAGGAAGGAGTTGGGACAGTGAGAGATTTCATCACATTCCTCAGAATGGTGTGAAATTTAAAACTTATGAACTGTTTATTTCTGGAATTTTCTATTTAATATTTTCAGACCGCTGTTGATTGTGGGTAGCTGAAACTGCAGAAAGCAAAACAATGGATAAGGGGAATTACTGTATTATGAATAATATTACTATGAACATCAATGTGAAAGTTTTTGTGTGGGCACATGTTTTCGATATTTATAGATATTTACATAAGAGTGTAATTTCTGGGTCATATGGTAACTCTATGTTTAACTTTTTGAGGAACTGCCAAACTATTGTCTATTTTTTAATTTTAGCTATCTTAGTGAGTGTGAAGTGGTATCTCATTGTGGTTTGGATTTACATTTCCCTAATAACTAATGATGTCGAACATCTTTTCATGTGCTTATTTGCCATCTGCATATTTCCTTTGAAGAAATGTCAATTCAAATCTTTTGCCTATTTTTAAATTGTTATCTGTTATTGTCTTTTTATTGTCCAATTTTAAGAGTTCTCTATGTATTCTGGATATAAATTCCTTATCACAGTAGAATTTGCAAATATTTTCTCTTATTCTGTGCTTGTGCTTTTGTTGATAGTGTCTTTAATGCCCTAGATTCTTTAATTTTGATGAAGTCTATCCATTTCTTCTTTTCTCTCTTGTGCTTTTTGATGTCATATCTAGGAAGTCATTGCCCTAACCCAATGATTTACTCCTATGTTTTTTTCTGAGTTTTATAGCCTATCTTTTATATTCAGATCTAGGACCCATTTTGAACAAACTTTTATATATACTGTGAAGCAGGGGATTCCACTTCATTCTTTTGCATATGCATATTCAGTTGTCTCAGCACTCTTTCTTGAAAGACTATTCTCTCCTGTTGAATTGTCTTGGCATCCTTGTAGAAAATCAATTCACCATAAAAAATATAAGAGCTTATTTTTGAACTCTCCATTTTATTCCATTGACCTATATGTTTGTCCTTATGCTAGTCATTTAATCTTTATAACAGCTATATGAGGAAGATACTCTTAAAAGCTCAGGGCCTTTGAGCATTTTCTTCAAGACTGTGCCATTAATATGCAGTAAAGCTAAGACTAGAAACTTTGATTCTCTGATACCAAAGCCTAGGCTAGAAAGTTGATACTCTGCTGTCCTAGGAGGGATGACTGTGGCATGGTTTTATAAAAGCAGAGAATGCCAGGATAGAATACACTTGGATTCAGGGAGAACACGACGTGTAGGGACGTAAGAATATATGAAACAATGCCAAGACCCACGGGACCATGGGAGTGGAAAGCAGCCAAGACATCACAATTAATTAGAGCCTTTGAAAGCTCAAAAGGAGCCACCAAACCAGTCTGTGTGGTTCAGGGAAGGTTTTCAAGAGGAACTCACATTTTGCCAGTCAAGAAAGTTCTGTATAAGTTTTCCAGGTTGTATGTGTGTTGAATGGGGTAGGAGAGATTCTAGAGGGAATAACATGCATGAAAATCTAATGGTACTAAAGAACATGGCATAGTCAAGGAATGGAAAGAACCCCGCTGAAATATAGGGGAACTTTGGGAACTATCTGGAGAAAAGACTGGAAGAATAAGTTGAGGATGGAGTGTAGAGTTCCTTGAGTGTATTTCCAAGGAGTGTGAAGAGAACAAGAAAGAAACAGTCAAATGGGTCAAAGATGAGATATGAGAGAGAATAGGACTTCTTTCCCTGGTAATACCAATCCATGGTCATACCTGGTTGGTACCCATAGAAATTTGTCTTCCAGGCCTCAGGCATGCTTGATAGATAGCAGTGAGGGCCCCTTTCCTTCCTATAGTAAGCACTTAATAAATGATAGCTATTATTTTACTTTGGTTATGATTATGTATAGAGCAAAAACCAGCAACTATTTTTTCAGAGTATATTTTGTAAAGTCCAGGTGTATGGGATAACGTTATTTTCTCTGGTCCCTTCTAGCTCCATGGATCCACAATTCTCCCACTTTAATATGTGACTAGTTAATAAGAACTGTCTTGAGATTTTGATTTTTGGCACAGAATCCTATGCTAGGTGCTATGGTGAAGCCATATAAGTACAAGACCTATGTCCTCAGACAGTTTGCAATCTAGTTAAGTGGTGAGGGGAGATGAGCACATCTACAAATGGAGTGGCTAATTACCCAAAGTCAGCTTTTCTGAGTGTTATTTCAAATCAATTTATGGTTAAATTTTAGACGATATGGGTTAAAAAAGGATGGGAGAGAGAGAGAGGGAGGAAGGGAGGGTGAGATGAGAGAGAGAGAGAGAGAGAGAACGCCTGGGAGAATAAAGCCTGAAGCTAGCCTGGAGTATAATTTGAACAGAAAGAAGGCAAGTCCAGGAGGGAAAAAGGGAGATTTGAATAGAAAAGAGAAAAGCAGGAAGGAAAGATGGTCGAGGTATGTTGTAAAAGAGGAGTCAATTATCCTGAGGGAATCACGGCACTGGTGAGGTTCAGCCTTGAGGACTAAGGTAGAACGGAGAAAGGCGGGTTTACAGGTCACGAGGCCAATGAATGTGTCCTCATGCACCCACTCGGATTAGGCTTATCCTAGACTTCTCACAGGGATGCCATCTTCTGTCCCATTCCAACCTCTTGAGATGCATATTTTGGAAGAAACGTGGTTATCAAATTATCTCAACTATTGGAGAAACCCATTCACTATCACATACATCAATCACTATTACAGTTCTGTTATCCAGAACTTTTTACCATTACAAGAATGCCTCCCTTTCCCTCCCTTTCCTAGGGCCGTGAAGACTGCCCAGGATGGTGCCATGTTAGGAAGCAGAAGCAATTGATTCTGAGGGCAACAGGTGATTGAGAGGCTGTCCGATTTCTCTTCTCCATAGCTTCTAACCCCTCTCCTCAGGAGTTTGTGTATTCTATTTATTTGGGATATAAACCCACATAGAGGGTCCTGGGGCACACTCTGTGCTTTGTGTAGCACCTGGATGGCCAAAGATGGGGTCTAGGGAAAGGTTTCTTAGACATCCAATAACACATAGATGATTCATACATAACTAAGCCAGAAATATGGAGATTAGGTTTTCTCTGAGATGCACATGAATTAAGGAGAAAGCGTTTGAGGCAATTTTAAAAATGCCATAAAACTTAAAAGTATATGGAAAATACTACAAAGTTTGGAGAAATCTCAGAGCGGATGGGGTTTTGCTTAATGAGTCCTAGGAGCTCCTCCTCATTTCACAAAAATCTCATCATTTCAAGAAATTAGCATGACTTTAGAGACTGGCTGAAAGGGTCCATCTCTCTAGGTTTGACTGGCTCATCCCTAGTCTAATTGTTCAGATTTTAATTTTTTTTTTACCTTGTTCTGTGGTTCATGTCTAAATACTCGAAGATGTTTATATTGCATACATTCAGCTTTAATTGGCCCTTAAAAGAAGGTGTTGATTAGAATCTGCTCAACATCAACAGCTAGCTCACACAACATTCTGTAATTACTGTTTATTAATTTAGTTCAAGTGGCATAGTTGAAAGCCCTGTTCAGATGGGAGAAGTAAATTGTCACTGGTATTGAATATGTAAATTATGTGCATTGTAAATTTCCATGAAGAAATATTTAAAGTTAAATGCTGTGCACATAAACCCTTCTGGTTATATCTAACCAAGCCCTTGGAGTGGAATCAGGTCTTCACTCAGGAAACACATGGCGGGAGAGCCCTACAGGGACTGGGCCAGTGCCCCAGGCAGGGCATCTTACCCTGAGTTAGTAAGATGAGATTTTGTAATCAAGTTTTGTTGTGTGTGTTCCTTTTTTCATGAAACAAGGCAACGCTAATGTGCTCCCATTATCCTTGTTCACAAAGCCCTGCGATGGAAGCCCCAGCAGATTTTCTAAGGCTGGTTGGCAATCCACAAGTTCCCCCACTTCCCTGAGGAAGCTTCTAGATGCTGTTGGTGGCATACTGAAAACAACAGGAACTGAGACAGCTTTTCTTCAGCGAATAGCTGAAATATGATGAGGGTGAATGTATGTGTGCGCGTGTGTTTTCTTCCCCAAGAATATCAAAGAAGATGGCAGAAACGAGCAAATTCCTGAGTTGTGTTGTTTCTTGGAGCTCAGATTGTCTGATTTCTGAGAGCTGTTAAAGACTGTATGCAGCTCTTCCTAGAAGAGTGAGTGGTTTAATCTGGTTGGGACAATTTTATTATATCAAAGATTGTCTCAGATTCTTGCGGTATTAAGGTGTAATTTTCCTTTGAACATCAAGATGCAACTAAAACACTTTGCCTTTTTCTGTACGAATGGTGCTTTGGGCAAGTTACCTAATCTCTTCTTTGGATTCTTTCCCTGTAAAATGAAGAAGATAATAGTACCTAATTCATGAACTAGATGCAAAGATTAAATGAGTTAATACCTTTTTAAGTGCTTCAAACAGGGCCTGCCCATAATGGAGGAACAATAAATATTAACTATTATTTGTCCTTGTAAAAGTTTTCATGGTTACAACTGGAACCCCAAATGCTTTTATATATTCATTGAAAGATTCCTTTTCTAGAATTTCTGATTGTTCGAGGAGAATTTTAAATTAACAACTAATCAGAAAAGACAGATTTTTAAAAACTAGAGAAGAAAACCAAGCAAGGGTTTTTGTAAGTATGAAATTCAGTTATATTTTTTTTCCCCTAAAAGTTGAAAAGAGTAGTTGAGGCAAAAAGTACATCTGGCTGCTGTGCTACTGAAGCCCACACATGCCCATTTGGGGGGATTTCTGGCTTTGTACAAGTTTTTCAACCCAGATGTTGGATGTTTTCAATTTTGTAGAATCTGACTGTAAATGAACTGAAAAAAAAAGTCCCAACTGTTACTGGGACTAATTATAATAATTCCAAGGAGATCGTGCATGCTTTCACTTTTCCTTTATGAAATATTCCTGAAGAAAGCCTTTTCATTGAAATAACTCCTTCAGAATGATAGCTGATACTTCCAGTAATAATAATCTTACTTCAGCTCCATGGAGAGGAAGTAATGGACATGAAAAGTGCTTTACAGACACAAGGCTTGTTGATTTGCATTACTCTCCTTGTGGCAGGCTGCAAGAATTATTCTCCCTGTTTTACAGATGCAGAAACTGAGACACCGAGAAATAAAAGCATGATGCATAAAAGTTCTAGCTCAAGTCAGTGATGGAACCAGGAGCACATATTCTTTTAATCTGATTGAACTAAATTTAATTTGTTAGGAGCCATCTACTAAGGACACTGCTGCTTTAAAGCTGCTTTAAAACTCTTGTAACCAGATGAGCCTGCCTTTATGGATCAAACTGGTTTTCTACTTTTTTGATGGAATAAATCTGCAACATATTAATGTGTTATTAGTCAGAGAAACAGAAACGATAGTGTGTGTGTGTGTGTGTGTGTGTGTGTGTGTGTGTGTGTGTGTGTGTGTGTGTTAAGGAATTAGCTTATGTGACTCGTGATTATGAAGGCTGGCAAATCCAAAATCTGCAAGGTGGGCCAGTAGGTTGGAGGCCAGAAAAGAGAGTCACTATAACAGCTAGGTCCAAAAGCCATCTGCTGACAGAATACTCTCTCTTGCTCAGGAGAAGTCAGTCATTTTTTTATTTTTAGGCCTTCAATTGATGGGATAAGGCCTACCCACGTTATGGATGGTAATCCATTTTACTCAAAGTTCACTAACTTAAATGTTATCTCATCCAAAAGCACTCTCACAGAAACATTCTGAACAATGTTTAATCATACTTTTACACACGTTGGCCAAATCAAGTTGACACATAAAATTAACCATCACAGAGGGAAAATATATATTTACAGAGATATAATATTCCAATACCCTTATACATTTTCCATAGGACTCTGTTCATTTATACATTCTTTAAAAATTACTTACTGAGTGCCTACTACGTGCCAAGCACTGAGAATTCAAGAATGAGCAAGATAGGTTGTGTTAATGACCTCATAGAGCTTTCTAGTGGAACAGGGGTTAGCAAACTATGGCCCATGGGCAAATCTGGCCTATTTTTGTAAATGAAGATTTATTGATACAACCATATTCATTTATTCATGCATTGTTTATTCCACTCATGTATTACAACAGAAGAGTTGAGTAGTTACAACAGATACAATATGGTCTACAAATTTAAAAATGTTTACTATCTGACTCTTTATGGAATGTCTGATGATCCCTATGTTGGAGGATATAGATAATAAAGAAACAAACAAATAGACATATAATATGATGCCAGGTAGTCAATAAGTGCTTTGAAGAAAAATCAAACACGACCAAGTGGTAGAATGACGGGATGCTATTTTTGACACAGTGGTTAGGGAAAGCCTCTCTGTAAAGATGATATTTGAGCAGGGACCTTAATGAAAGGTGGAGCAGCCATGAAAATACCTGGGGAAGTGAGTTCCATGGAGAGGACACAGCAAACACCTGGCATGCTTGAGGATCTGGAGACTAAGGAAAACCAGAGCTGATTGCCTGCAAGTTATTCTCTCATCTGGTACCTTGAGGATGGCCCATGTTTCACTACAATTGACTGAGAGATTAGATTCTTGATTAGTGTACTTTAAGTTTTTTGTTCTAAAGCATTAAATGCCAAGCTTTCATAGCTTGCTCATTGGTCTTCTAAAGACTAGATGGGACCAGATGCCTCCATGTCATTCTCTCTTCTCCTCCTCAAATCTCCACCATTGCAGAGTCTAAAGGCAAATTCCCCAGCCTGGCAATCCAAACCCTCAGAGGTCAGTCCTACTCCAGCCTACCTTTCTGACACGGTAACCTAGTGTGTTACCCCCACAGTTCTTTCACACATCATCCCCATGCTCTGACTACACCGAAGTTCTGTATTTCTCCCTTCTTTATGTCCCATTCACCCTTCTCTTAGCTCATGCTGTCCTCCTCTTTCTGCAATGCCTCACCGCCATCTCTCTCACTCCCTTGCTCTTCACTTCCTCTCTTTCTTCTTCCTCCTTTTCTCCATACCTCTAAGTCCCTTCCTACCTGTTGCTTGTTCTTTGAATCTCCATTACGGAGTTGATGGAATTTGTCTAATCCTGGTTTTTGCATCTGTGTATCTCTTCCAGTAGCCTGTGAGGCCTGAATAGCAGAAATGCAGTGGGAGCAACATAGCTTTACTCTGGAGAAGGGATGAGGTCAAATAAATGACCACAACTCGGCATCTTAATAGGGACTTGTCTGTACCCAGTACTCTACATGGGACCTGAGGAGACAGCCATAAATCATCTCAACCTTTAGGGAGCTCACAGTGTAATGGGGGAGAAAAACACATACACAAATGCTTACTGTGCAATATAGATGTCTTAGTAATGTCACTTCCTCCAGGATGTACTTCAGAAGCAGAGATCATGTGTGAATGTACTTCAGAAGCAGAGATCATGTGTGGCTAGCTCTGCCTGGGTGAATCAGGGAGGCTTCCCGGAGGAAGTGACATTTTAGTAAGGTCTAGGCAGAAGAAATAAAGGGAGGGTCTAGTCAGAAGAAACTGACCATGTGAAAGTAGAAAGCTGAAAAAGTGAGACTTGGGAAGGGGTGTTCTAAGTGGCAAAGCCTAGAGAGAGAATCAGTGAGAATGGTAGGACATGAAGCTAGTGAAGATAAAGTTCAGATGTAGGGAAGCAACTATGAGAACAAGCTTTATTTTTATCCTTATATCTCTCTCACTTAGCCTAGTACTTTTGACAGAGTTGTGAATACTTAGTAGTTTCTTGATTTGAACTAAGCAGGTTAAATTTCACCACATATCCTGAGATCCATTCAAACATGGTATGCCAATAATTTTTATAATGTGATACACATTTATAATGATTGTTTCAAATATGTACATTGAACTGTATCATATATCACACGATTTTCTTGAACTCATGACCTCAGCAGGGATTTATCAATCTCCTGATCCTGGCTGTGGTTTTCTTGGTGGGACTAATGTATTTAATACACACAAAATACTTATTCTTCATTAAATAAGAATTATTCTCTGTGCTTCAGTAATGAGATCTGTTAAAGTCAGAGGACCCACCTGGCATTTTACTTTTATAGGACTCTCACTGAATAATAAAAAAGTCAGGACAAGTGGGTGTGACAAGATTTCCTTCACGATGGACTAAAGAAACAATCACTGATGATCAGTCAGTGTCAATATTTAATTACTAAATGAGGTGTGACCTAATAGCAATTTGATTTCCTGCCCAAATAGCCCAAGCTACACATTTTTTTTTTTTTTACAAGGCCGTCCATTTGTTCTTGACAGAAAGCTAGCACCACCTTAAAGATGGGTTTGTACTTTCTTAGGTCAATGAGGAGTGAACTAAATATTTTCTACTTAGGTCTTCACATGATAAAAGCCTAATAGCTTTGAAGAAGCTATTACAGGTGACTGCCTAAAAGAAATATCCTCTCAAAAAGTCTATAATTATGTTCTTCTATAATAGTGTATAATGGGATCACAATTCCCATCAAAGGTTATTAGGTAAATACTGAGTTGTTAAGTCAGTAACTACTTATTTTCATGATGGTCAGTGATGACAATAAAGGAACCATTGCAAGCTGCTGAGCAGATCTTATTCATCCATGTAGATGGGGCTCATAAGGTACTGAGGTCTGTTCCTTACTAAGACAAAAAAAAAAGCACTGCAGCAACTTGGAGGGAAGGTGAGGTGCTATTATTGGCATACCATGTTTGAATGGATCTCAGGATATGTGGTGAAATTTAACCTGAGACAGGGGATGCTAATGAGTTCCCAAAGCCCCTGCAAATGATTTAGGTTCAAAATGACTGGAGTAGCACTGCCTAGAGGACATCTGCCTTTGACTACTCAGCCTCCATTCTCCTTTCTTCTGATAAAAGCCTCTTTTCCTTGGGATCTTCCCCTCCCACATTCCTTGTGCCTCTAGTAGGGCTTTCACTCAAACGGTCATGCTTCCCAGTCAGCAAGCTATCTAAGCAGCACACTCTTAAGGGTCCTTTGGGGATTTGATATAATTTCTGGGAAATAGAGACTTTTTTCTTTTATAGAATTCCTTGGTAAAGGTCAGTATAAGCTTAAAGTTGCTGATGGCTTTCTTTACCATCAGGTAGAAAAGTCTTTCTTGAAACTAAAAACAGCACAAAGAAAGGTAGAGATAAAAGATAATGGGAAAGAAATAGATTTCTGATCACATTGTTTGAGCACCTGGGTGAGCCATGTATAAAACTAGATCACGCCTTGGACTTCCCAGTTATAAGGGCAATAGCTTTCCATTTTATGTTTATGTGGTTTGAATTGAGTTTCATGTTATCGCTGTTGGACTTCCTGGTGTGAAGTGCCCTCTTTGTGAATTTTCTTTACTGTCCACTCAATTTTGAGAGAATTCTTTAATGTGTCTATCAGAAGACACGCGTTTGTGTATTGAGACAGATGACTTCTGACTGGTTGACTTCTTCTGTCAATAGTCTCAGTAGCAATTATGGCAGAAGTTGAAACAGAAGATTTGGCTTTGTCTGGCTAATGCCTCCTCCTTTCGAGGAATCAGTAAGAGTTGCCTGTTTGCACCTGAATGACAATCCCAAGAGAAAATATCCCTTCTCATACTTTGACTTTCATTTCTTCTCATAATTTTTGTCATTTGACAAATGTATGAGGTTTCTAACTTTTTAACTTTAAACCAGATGATTGGCATAAGGAGTTGCTCTATTGCAGAACATTTTACTTAAATATTTAATATTTTTGCACTTATATATATAAAAAAAAAAGGATGGTGCTGGGAATGCTGCACTCCTGAGGCTGTGATTATAGCTTAGAGAGAACGCTCACCACTCAAGATAAAGTCACATAGTCAGTCCTCAAAGTGAAGCCTCCAAGAAGATGACAAAATGTAACTTTTATTGGCATAAGTCTTTATAGCTAAAAAGAAACCTTTACAATAGAATGACTGAAAATACAGAATTTTGGCAAGGCCCTGAAGAAGTGTTCAAAAGAGTAAGTGACTGTGAAGTCACAGGGAAATGAGATTGCCCAAAATTAAGTTTCAGCCTAAATTTTCAGTAGCCAGAGGTAGAGTTAAGAATCAAGAACCAGACTGGGTTCTTTTTGGAAATGCGGATGTACTAGATGGCCCTAATTTTCCAGGGTTAGGGTTCAAGAATCAGAGATTGGATGACACTTGTCTCAAGTATTTTTTCTGGTCTTTGCTAGTAATGTCATACTTTCATTTTGATTGGTATTTGTTTCAGGGTTTCTCAGCAACTACCATTATCTCTGCAGCAGCAACAGGCCAGCAATAGATACACTTCTCTTAATCTTGCTCCAGAGGTGGAAAATTTTAATTGGTGGACTGAAAAAGGCAGCAGAGAGTAGGGGACAGTGGCTGTTTTCTGGAATGGGAAACTAGCTTTAGTCGTAGGACTTCATTATTGTTGTGCCTGTTGTCTAAAGAAATGAAATGTTTATCACAGGATAATAAAAATAAAAAAGCTGTGACAGAAATATACAATTGGAAAAAATAAAAGTGAATAACGGATGGTAAGAACCTAGAGGAAAGAATAGCAGATGGTATACGTTAAAAAGAAAAGAAGAGAAAAATAAAAGATACCCAGGAGAAGGGCAGAGAGGGAGGAAAACCAGCAAAGTGTAAACAAGAGCAAGTTGGAGAATTTTGCTAATCTCTATACAAGACTCATCAAATTCCTCTGGGACGCAGATGTCAATCACTTCAAGCACTTTTGAGGACTAGTCCATGAGCCTTTCATGGATATGCTTCCATATTTCCTTTATGCATAAAAGTACTGTATAATTTTATTCTCCATGTCTCTTTTAAAATGTTCTTTTTATAAGGGACTTCAGCTGAGATTTAGATGGTTTTACAAGCAAATCTCAAACTTGAATTTTTTCACTTGCATTTGGGAATCTCAAATCATGTGGGCAGGAAATCAGATATGTAGTATATTGGGGCATAGAGGATAAAGAAGTGCTTTTGTAAAAAGTTAGACCTGTTCTTATTGATTTACAAGTTTTATTTCCATGAAAATAGCAGAACGAGAAAACCTGAGACATTTCCAATGGCTTCTGAGAGGCCCAAGATTTTACCTGGCTGGCAGAACAACTGACGTTACCTTGGACATTTCATATGTGACTAAAATTTGGGAAATAGGTGCTGCCTCAATGGCTGTCTTTCTCTCCCCGTCTTATCACCCTTGCTAATGATTTTATAAATCCTTCTCTACCAACCAATGCTTTCTCTCCTGCTTCTTCCTCCCCCTGCTACTTCCCTCAGTGCTTCCCAGAATACTATGCCCTTCCTTTTCCTCTTCTCTTTTCCCACCCTTAGCTTATCTCTGTCTGGGTCACTTCTAGTAGCATAGAAATGAAGGACATTTCTCTCAGGGGATATCGTGTAGCAATTCCAACCTCTATGAGAGTAAGGACCATGCTCCTTAAAACACTTTCTGTTCTCTTAGCATGGGTTTATGATGCTAAGATCCAGGTCAGTCAGAACTTTAAAGGCCCCATAATAAATCTGAGGACTCGATATATACACCTTCTGGGAAAGCAAGGAGACAGTGATTAACCTAAACTGATTCCTTAATTATTATGTCCTGGGCATCCTAAATCTGTATTACATTTTAGTGAAGTGTTTATTTTTCATTTGGTAGCTTAAAAAATGGTATTGTGTCCTGTGTCTGATCATCACAATTCAATGGCTAGGGGAATGAAAGCATCAAGCCAGTATACTTATTTTGAATATCAGTTTTATTGAGGGTAAAATATAGAAATGCTATCTGTTCAAGTCCTAATGGAGCTGCTCTGATTTCTCAAGAGGTTATCACATAGTATCAGAGAGATCTCAATCTTTAAGACTATGAGATGTAGAGTAATTAGGCTTCAATGTTTTCAGGAGTGTTTTTTTTTTCTTTGTTAAAAAAAAAAGCTTCTTTCCAGATGTAGAACTCAAGTATCTGTTGCTTCTGATGTTGCTGTCAGAGGCCAATTGGGAAGCAAAGTATCAAACACAATGGCTCCTTTGAATTCCTTTCCAAGAGGCAGAACATTCCCAGCCTCAAGATTCCGGCCCTTCTTGCCTTAGTGTGCAGAGAAAAGCAAATCCCCTCCGACTTGAAGAAAGAGTCTTCCTCCTCCCCACCTTGTGCCCCGACCTCTGAACCCGACTAAGTTCTGCTATTTCTTAGGAAATGGTTTGGTTTAGAAGTGTGGGATTTGAAGGTAAAAGAGAGGGAGATTAGAGGAATTTGAGCCTGTTTTCACAATTCCAATTGGGATGTTGGAGAAAATTTCTGTGACATTTAAACTGCAAGTTACATTATTAGATTTTCATGTCTAAAGCAGAACTAAATAAGTGCAGTCCGTCAATGACTCTGGCCAAAAATTGTGCATGATTAAGCTCATTAAGAGTGTTTCTTCCCTTAAGTGAAAAATTGTAAATGCTGGCCTTGAATGGAACCGCCGTGGAGAATCAAGGATAGCAAAGTTTCTCCTTTCAGTCTCAAATGCACTTGAGCGTTTTTTGTATAAGGAATTGGAAATTTGGAATGAAAAGAAATAAAGTGCTTAGTCATCACTGTTCTTTAGTTGGATGTGGGTTTTTCTAAAAAAAAAAAAATGATGTAGATCAATTTCTGAAGTTTTAGGCCATGTAGTTTTGAAAGCTATCCTGTTGCTATCGGTATCTGACAATAAAGCTAGGTGAAACACAAATAAGAACAGTCTTCCAAGCCTCCTTTTCCTCCCTGTCCTGATACTCTTTAGAATATAATTTAACTTAGAACATGTGTAGATTAGATCAGGGAAAATGTGAGTGAGGACGGTAGGTTTGAGTTTTTCTTGTGTTTTTGTTTTGTTTTGTTTTGTTTTCCTACTAGCTCTTTTGGGGTTAGGAGGTAAGAGTGGGCGTTTTCAAGATAAATTGCTCTCCAGTCCTTTTTTTTTTTTTTTTTATCCTTGAAATTAGATTCTGCTCAATTATTCAGGAGCAGATTATCCAGTTTGCGGACTATCTGGTATTTTGTTTCTTCCCTTTCCTCTCTCCCGTGGCCAGTTTTGACAATTTCCACACTCTGCTCACATCCACAAAATTGACCATAAAAGGTGAAAGGAAACATCCAGTTAGTTTTGTTTGTTAATTGCTCTGGTACAGTTTGTTCGGAAAGGAGCTAAAATAGAGCCCAACCTAGAGTTTGAAGATTATCTGTCAATCGAATCTTTCCATACTTTCTCTTAGCCTCATTTGTACAGATAATCGAGAGTTGGCAGAGCTTCAGAGAAGTATCTCTTGAGGGAGATCAAACACTTCTCAACCCATCTCTGTCTGAAATGGCAAATTTTTTTCATTCCCATGGGAAAGTCATTGCTTAGAGAAGCAAATAGAGGTGCTGAGAGAGAGAGAATTCCTCTGGTCTGATCTACTTTTGATGGGACAGGCTTAATAAAGACTGGCTAGTTTGGTGATTTGTTCTGGGCCCAGACTTGTATACAGATGTGTGCGCATGCGCATGCATGCTTATATACTACTTAAATCCACCTTGAGGCAAGAGACCAGGAGAGAGATGTGGAGGTCAATGTTTGTGAGTCACATGTTTCTTTTTGATAGTGAGAGCTCTCTCCAGTCTCCAGCCCCTCACTTTCTACTCCTTTGGGGTCAGGGGCTGCCCTTCTAACTCAACACCCAGTGATGTAAAACTAATGATTAACCCTTTGTCACAAGGGCTGGAGAGTTTTCTCCACTAATTGGTAATGCAAAACCCATTAGTGATTAGTGTGGAGATACTCCAAGTCCAGGTGTCAGAAGGTTAATGAAAAATTGAGTATTGAATTTTGCTGGGGGGCATTAAAATGTTTCAGGAGGGTGATGTCTTTTTTTCCTTTCTGCCAGCAGCTGAGCTATTGGCCTCCATGAGCTGGTCTGCTCTCTTAGTCTGATTGGATTTTACCTGGAAGATCAGAAAACTTTTGTCATCAAATCTAAACGAACACCATCTAGAACTATCTTTCACAGTTCAGAAATGGAGATGGCTCCCAAGGGTCACATGAGAAGTAGATTTGGTTGCCCAAGAATTGCTTGCAAATATATTTGTTAATTGAAAAAAAAAATTTTTTATTGCCAGTTTTAGGCTTCTGGAAATGAATAAGAGGGAAATTTATTGGAGAACTTTATTTGGACTGGAGGATCATTTTTGCAAGTGCATTCCTTATTAATAGGTCTTTGTTCTTGCTGTAACCCTCAGCCAGATATTCAGAGAGGCTTCTGTCATATCAGCATCATAATCACTCTTGGCTGAAAACCAGCTGCTATTTGCATGTTTAATAGAAATATAGCACCAATACCATATTCAAACCTATTTTTCCTTTTAGACAAAGACTTTCAGAGTAACCTATATCTACCATAAATGTTGCTTATCCTAGGTTGAAGTCTTTAAAATAGGGAGATAATGCTAAAACAGTTTGATTACTCTTTCCTTTTCCTATCAGTCACAAACTATCTCTCTTAATTATGGTGTAAGGACATTTACATAACTGGGGGAGGGTCCTATAACCACATTTCTAGTATGCTTGGCACTTGTGTGAAAGTATATTATATTCACGTGCATTAGAGATTACATATAAAAGATCAAGACAATAATAGCCGATCAGACGATAAAGGTCTCTTTTCTCCTCCCAGACAGGCTGTCTCTGACCGAAGAATACAGTTCATCAAAAGTGTCTGCAGGTTGTCAAACTCAGGGAGGTTTGGGGACCCTCTGAGACTGTCATGGCCAACAAGAAGATTTTCTGTCGGGCTTTGCCATCACTCACCCTGAGGAAATAATCACTCACTACATTCTGCATGTTCTCATGATAGAGCTCTCCATTTGAGAGAAAAGAGCCATTTTATCAAAGGACAATATAGCCCTTCTCTGGGTCCACGTAACTTCCATTATCAGACCATAATAAATCATATTTATGTTCTCAGTTAATAAGACTGATTACAACGCAGGTTTCAGATATGGGAAAAGCAAAGCAGGTGAAAAGATGTTTTAATGAAAATATGATAAGAAAACAGCTTCTTGTGAACATTTTGTGCTATTATTTGTAATGATTACAGACTATTTTTGATGCATCTTCTTTAGCAATGGTTTAAGCTGCATAAATTGGCTCACTGGTAGATAAGTAAAAATGATAAGAAAAAATCATGAAATTGTCTTATGTTGTCTAGAATCATTATGTACATAACAAGTACAAAATGGGTCTGATGTTTATGCTGGAGATGGAAGGAAAACAGATTTCTCAGGAAAGCATAGGTTGGGTATTATTCAAAATGACTTAGAAATTTTCTCCTCATCTCACTTATTAAGGTTTGTGTTCACTAAAATTTGGGGATGTAGGCATTAATATTATCTTTCTAAATGAATCAACAACTGTACTTCTTTTATTCTGTCTCAAAGTTGTTTTTCCTTTTCTTTCTTCGCCCTGCCCTCCTTGGATCTCAGTGTAAAGAGACAAAAAGCTATATATTTCCTCTCAGTGTTTGTGCACAATTGCCATTTGTGTTAATATGAGTTAAGTGCCTTCTTGGGAGAAAAACAGACCCCAAAGTTTAATATTGAAAGGTATCTTATTAAAAAGGTCTGGATATTTTTAGCTTCAGTGAGTTCGATTACATTAAAGTACCACTTTCTAAATTAGTACAAAAAAAAAAGAAAAAAATCAGATAAAATATTGAAATAGCCTCAGCCTTTAACTGTGTAAGCAGAGGAGTATCTGACAGCTGAGGACACAAGGTGTGAGGTTGTCTCGTCCGTTTATATTAATTTACCAGTTTGATAGCGTAACCAATAACAATTCCAGCTTAGCACCCAACACTTAGAGCACTTTTCCCCCACTGTCCATTTGTAGCTTTGATGAGAATTTTGTTATTTTTAACTTTTCATTTTCTAAAAGGATAATGAGACTTCTTGCATTCCATGTTAGTCTGGATTGTGGTATTCTAAAACTTTGGATTGACACAATTCAGAGCAGCAAATTTAGCAAGTGGTTGGGACATTTTCTTTATTTGAGAGGAGAGGGGATGGGCAGGCCTCACTTCGTACATATACAAGAGGGTCTTTCAAAATTTGCTTATGGAAGAGTCATTCTTATGATTTGAAAAAGCGAACATTCTGCATAATGAAGTTGTCATGGCTAGACTGCTGGAGAAGGGACAATACTGATGGCAATGCAAACTGTTTTTAACAAAAACAAACTTAACAGTCAGTCTCTGTTTTACTCAGAGATCCTTATATTGTATTTTTTCTATGCCAGTTTGTACTAATGTTAGATATTGGAAGAGTTGATAATGACAGTGAAAGCTAAGAAATTAACTTCACAAGTCAAAAAAAAAAAAAACTCATGGGGAAAATTTATGATTTTAATTGGTAAGGGTAGGCATGTACTTGTGGATGTATGTGTTTGCCCATGTAGGGGTCCCCTGTTTTTTCCTAAACACTATTCTGTTTCCTGAAATTAAAAACCCATTGAGATTCGGTCCCCTCCCCCTAGATCATTGCTTTCTTTGTTGGCAATTTCTCTTTGTTCTATTCTAACTTGAATGGAGGAGGGGAGAGTGATTGGCCCCATGTCAGTCACATTGTCTGACTTCCACAGAAATAACTGCCAAGATTTCTGCTGCCTCTTCCTTTGATTTTAGCCCTCATTCCATTTTTCTTTTCATAGGTGACCAAAAAAATATCGCCTGCAAGAGAATTCTGTAATGCCACCATATATCTAATATCTATGAGGCGTTTTGTTTTAGCATTACCGGACTTAACCACAAAAGACACTTGACATTGATAAAGAATCTGTCAAGTCTACCCTGATCAGTGCACTGAAATCGCTCATGACAGGGAAGACACCAAGCCCCCAAAGCAGTGGTAGATTAGGAGAAAAATGATTAGGAGTTTCATCGTTGTGAAGCCATTTTATGTTGGACCATATACTGAGCCAAATGTGTTTTACTTGTCACACTCCATTAGCATGTGTGAAACAGTTGGGAAAATGGCCATATGATTAGACAGAAGGAAACCTGCATTCTTCATACTGGGTCTTGTTACCACTGAATAATGTCTATGCAAGAGGGATTGTTTTAGATTTTGTTAATTTCTTGTGTGATGGAAAACAAGGGGCATTTGTGAATGGAATCTACATAAATTGACCACAAACAATCTCTCTAAATCTCCCCTAATTTTTAACGTATAAAAAAGTAGGCTTTGTGTAATCCATGTTTTTATCAGCAAAAACTTTCATTGATATTTGATTCCTAAAATCTCCTCCCTCAATTTCTCTATTGAAACCTGTAGATTCCGTTTTCCCAGAACCCAAGCAATCTTTTTGTGGCTAAGAAAAAATGGAGGACCAGCTTGAGATGGACACTTACATCTGGTGTAGTTCTTATATTTTACATTAAAAAAGTTATTTTTTTAAAGAGAGAATATCAGTGAAAAGATGACTTTAAGGATGAGAAGACAAAAACAGCCCAGATACAGAGGAAATTCCCACCAATGCCTAAAACATGACCACAGCACTGTAAGGAAAAGACAGAGTAGGCAGGCTTTTCCTCTTGGGAGCATTCTGTTGAAGATCCACATAGAATGAAGGAAAATCTATCATGGGAAAGAAAGATAGATTTCCTGAATGTTTCCTGTACAATCACATGTCTATGAGTGTCATAGTTTCTTAGAACAAAATCTTGTCCCACATGTGATCAGGGTATTATTAAATGTTGACTATTAAATACTTTAGTTTCAGACTCTGTTTATTTCTCCAGAATGATGAATATGCAGATTTAAAATTGAATTTCTTTGTTCCTAAGAAAACGATGAAGGTAAGTCCTTGACAACGTCCAGCTTTTATGGATGGGTGCTCTGAAAGGATGACTCACCACGGCAGGCAGCCCTGATAAAACCCTGCCACCTCTTACCTCCGTGCAGGAGGCCCGTTGGACTGGGAACTGCAGTGACGCTGATGATGGTCTCTGGGTACTTGTGCAAAACTTTGGCCTGATTTAGTTATTGTGGATAACTTTCCCCAGCGCCAAATCCAAGCTGAGGCAGCAAATAGACATTATTGCCAACAGCAGGAAAGGGTGAGGACAAAGCAATAGGCAAGGCAAAGAGGCTCATGCCCCTAAACAGACCAGCATGGCAACCAGTAATTAGCACAAAACACCCACCTGTGTGTTTTTTTCTTGCGCTCGTTCAGTTTGTCTGGCCCCCAAAGCTTCATAGTTGGTCCAAGAATTTAATGCAGTCCTCCCCTGTGACCACGCAGAATGTGTTTGCAGTGTTGAAGTCCAGCCCAGGACTAATTTTGAAGAGTAAATCTGGGAAACAGCTTAATTTTATTTCCCTTGAGATTATTCTGGGACAAAGTTAGAAGGGAAGAAAAGTTGAACAAAACAGCAGTTAAAGGCAGAGGCTACTTTGAACAAAAGTCTCCTGCACTTTTCTTGCTTCTCAAATTCTCTACTATGAAGGAAGTTTAATGAATTATCAGTAAACGATGGTAGTTTTTGATGCTATACTATAGTGTTTTACAATCCCTGTGACACTGGCATGAAGTGTAAGATCTTTAATTAAAGCGCCCTCTTGAACACCCAGGAGAAAAGCATAATCAAATGTATACACATGACTTATGGTTCTCTTGTGTTTACTGAGCACCTACTACGTGTCAGGCACTGTGATTCACAAACCAGATCTCCTTGACCAGTGCTCCTTCTACTATGTCACACACTGCTTCGTTGGTGTGATTGAAAGAGTTAGTGACTTGAAGTCATGCTTCTGATGTTGTAGTTCTCAAGTCAAAAATAGCTATTTTGGCAGAAACTCTAAAATATAAATGTAAGTGAAAGGTGTGCTTACCTTTTCTGGAAGATTCAGTGTAGAGTGCTGTATGCTGTAGGGACATGGGCTTTGGAGTTCTGGTCCAACTGTGGCTCTATTGCCTTCCTGTTAATTTGCCCTTAGGCAAGTTATGCTCTAAACCTCAATTTCTTCATCTGTAAAATGGGGAAATAATAAGACCTATTTTCTTAGCATTTTTGAGAGGATAAAATGCATGTGAACAGTTGGCACAGCCCAGGCCAGATTAAGAGCTGGATTGTAAGGGCAGCTGCCTTGGGGACCAGTGTTTAAGAATGCCAAATACCTGTGAAATAAATGATCAACATGGTGTCAGTAACTCAGTTTTCTACCCATGATCCTGATAAATGCGCAAGGTGGAATTTGTCCTGTCTTATCAGGATAAATTGCCCCCTTTAGAAGGAAAAAAAAAAATCCTTATGGGCCAGTGTTGCTGGGTTTCATGCTACCACCACACACCCTGTGACCAGCAGTTGTACCCGCCCGAAAATATGAAACCAAATAATGCCTGGCTTATGGCTATATCATGGAGAATTATGCTATTATCAAAATTAGAATTCTGATACCAGACTTCCCAAGCAGTTGTTTAATTTGGAGAATCATAACGGAAAAGGACAACAAAAGCATGGGCAACATTCTGTCAGTGTGCAAGTCAGAGAAATTAGATTTTTAAGCAAAATTTGAACAAAAGTTTACAACTTTATCAATATAAGTTACCTCTATGCTTTGAAAGGAACACTATTTAGTTACGAAAGTAAAATAAGTGAAATGGAACGCAATCCTAATTAAGTTAAAGTATGAGATAATTCTCTTGCTTGTAACATCAAGAAAAACATACGTATGAATTATTTTAGTCGAAAACCAGTTTTTTTTCACCCTCAGCAAGAGACTATCGGTCAGTAGGGTATTGGCTGTAAGGGACACTCAGCTTCCTCTGCTCCCTCTGGCCCTGAGCACAGTGCACAGCACATAGTAACTCTCAACAAGGATATGCGGTTAGATTAACCTGTTTTAAAGCATCTGATTATGAATTTCTGAGAAAACATTGAATCAGTGACTTTGGGACTTCAAACTTGTGACACAAAGACAAGGGAAGACACCGAGCTGTTGTAAGTGCAGTTCTTGGGACTTCTTGACTGGTCTGGCCTCTGCATCCTGCCTCCCTTCGTACCTCTACTCTTTTCTCCTTTGCCTCCTTCCTTTTCTTCTTTCCTGCTTTGTGCTCCCGCTCATCTGCACTTGTCGAGCACCTGGCACAGTTCTTGGTGCGTTCCCACCTGTGCTAGCTCTCATCTTCCTTCCTCTCCTCCACATCGCCCTCTCTTCACATGAGTACTCTGCTCCTGAACAATCCAAGAGGATGACCTCTCTTCTTTGAATATCCACGTGAGGTCTCTTGGTTATGGTTTTATCTGGCTCTTTCATACAAGTGAAGTAAGAGCTGGTGGCTAAACAATGGCCTGGGAGTCTGGAGGAGGAGGCTCCAGATCTATATTTGCCAGATCTTAGATGGTTGTAAGGATTAAATGCATGGAATAGGTGGGTCTCCTGGGCGTCGGAATCTCCAGGAGCAACGCAAGGGAGCTGAACTATATCTGTAGTGTTCAAACATTTCTAAAGAAGTAAAAACCTTTTTTACAAATAATATTTCTGTGCAGTGCCAGTATGCAGAACCGATGAAGCAGGGGATGCTCTAGAAGCCAGAGACCGGGAGCTCAACGCCTGCCTGCTCAGACTCTAATAACGCGTTCTCCCCCACCGCTCCAGCTCTCTCCCCGTGCTCGTTGGTGGCCTCCTGGAACTTAGTCAGTTCTGTGGGTTACATGGTCCCTCAGATCTACTTCTTATCCAAGATAATGCCAAGAATGCCAAACTCCTTGTAAATAGGCATTAACCTTATTTCTTCCAATTCCTACTCCAATCCCGTCCCCTCAACACTTAGTAAAATGTTAGATACGTGTAAGCAGTTCATATTTTATTTGCTCTAGTCGACTTCTGATGGCTAAAAAAATGCTTGTACTTACAGAGATTTAGCCTGATTGAGCTGGTATTTCAGATCTTATTCAAGGTCTTAACTATGAAACGATGAAACCTGGGTGGCAGTTTCTTAGTCATATACCACCTTCCAGTTCCAGGTGTTCCAAGCATGGAATCAGTAAAAGACGTCTGTTGCGGGTGGTTCTTGGCACAGTTTCCCCTTTTCTGGGACTGGCACCAACAAGGATTCCTAGGGCGTTTCCAGGGCAGCATAACTTCTCCTCCCCTAGCTCTGGCTATGGTTTACTGGTCTGGGTTAGACACTGACCTACACCAGGCCAATCAGAATCTCTCCCTGGGATTTTCTAAACTGGAATCAAGCGGAGGTGATGCACCTCTCTGCAATGCAGGTGGCCCCTGGATGCTGGAGTCAGGCTTTTTCTGAGACGTATTTTCTGCCACATGAAGGTAGTCAGTCTGTGGATGAGGGAGGAATGACCGAATCCCACGGTGTTCAAGCCTTAGTTTCAAGTTGTTCCTGGGTCCCTGCCCATGCTCCTGATTATGGTCCAATATCTTTCTAATTTCCTACTTGGCCTAAAGTAGTTTAACTCAAGTTTTGTCACTTTAAACCAAGAGAGTCCAGAAAAATACCAGAATCCTTCCTTTTTCGTGTTTCCCTCTGATTTCACATTAAGTCTGTTTTTCAAAATGTTAGTATTGAGGAGATCCTACACTTTCTCCTTCTGTGCCTCTACTTAAGACCCGGAGCTTAATCTGATCCTCGTCCATGTTCAGGAGTTTCATCTCCACAAGGAAATCCTCATGGATTCTGAGCTATTCATGGTTGGCTATTTTCTGCAAGGTTAGTTGGGGGCCTCTTCTTTGTGTTAGCACGATGTCCTGCTTATGATACTTACAAACTGCACGATAATCATCCTCTTGTCTGTTTCTCTAAGGCTCTCACTTCCTTGAGGGCAGGGACAGCATCTGATCAATTTCTTGATTCCCAATGCTAAGCATAATGCCTAAGACACTGTAGGCATTCAATTGTGTTTTTTGTTTGTTTACAGCAAAATGCCTTGCCAGGTATTACAATCAGATATTTCTCTCTCTCTCTTATTCACTGAGGGATTTGCACTTTAAATTGCTGATGCTAGGAAGTTTTCTTGTAACCCCTGAGAGTAACATCACCTCCTCTAAAAGGGAGAAGAGACTCACCTGGGTGTTTCCCTTCAACTTCGAGTCACTGACAGTCATTTCTTTCCAACAGGTGTGTGTAAAGTACCCTTGAGGTACCCAACTCAACGTATTTATAGGGGAGAGTGAGTAACTTCAACATCTAGGAAGAGGAGTGGTGTACTGTGGGTGTTGAGGATTTAAGAGAAACAACAAGCAGCTGAACTCTAAAGGCAGAGCCCTGGGAAGGAAGGAAGAAAGTGATTCTGGACCTCTGAGGTAGTGACACTGGAACCAAGACCAGCTCAGTGCCTCTGAAGCTTGTGAGTGCTGAAGTATGAGAATGGAAAAGAGCTGGATGTGGGTCACTGCATGATGGGAGCACAGATATGGGAAGTTCTTGCTACGGTCAGCACTGAGGCCATGGCACAGTCTTCCTTTGGAGAAGCCTGTCAGGCCTATGCAGAGATCTGGATCTTCAGGGCAGTGTTCCTAGTAACATCCACTGGACTAAACAGGACCGACACCTGCATTGCTAGGAAAAGCCAAGGAATGGTGGCCTGAGTGGGCTCCTGTATTCTTCAGGTCGGGCGGCATGGAAAAACAGGGAGCAGGAGGTAAACGAGACACTGAAACATTCTGCTAATAGAGAGCCCCCAGGAATTCATCAGAAAAAAATAAAAGTACTGTGACCAGATTTTGTATCCCAATTTTGAAAGACAGACAATGCTGCCTATATGTTGAATAAACGAATGTTTGGGGCAACCCAGTTGGGCTACGTCACAAAATTTCAGTATGGTCTATTACGACATAGAAATGCCAGACTTTTCTATAGATTTCACTCCTCACAACAGTCTTGTTAAGATAAGCAGGGCAGTTAACATTATCTCCATTTTAAAGGTGAGGAAACTGTTGCTCAAAGATATGGAATCACTCGCCATTGTTGAAAGGACGGTTAATGGCAAAGCTCTATCTACTATGTTGGGGTATTTCTTTCTCCAGGCTGGAAGAGTGGAGAGAGAACTTGGCCTCTTGTCAGGAGATCTGGCTTCTGTTTCTAGCTGCTCCACCAGCTGGCTGCAGAATGGTAGGCAAACATTTAAAGGTTTCTTTAGTCTCTGACCCCGCATTTTGGGGGATAAGCCAAATGGCCTCAAAGGCCCTTTTTAGCGTGACGATCTCTTGAATTTGAGGGTACAAAGAGAAAAGGGTTGTGGGAAAGACTGTTAGTTATCCTCCAATATCTAGTCTCCCTTTAAAAAAAAATGAACTTTTTATTTTAGAACAATCTTAGATTTGCAGAATTTTGCAAAGATAGTGCAGAAAGTTACCATATGTTTCATGGATTTGTCTATTATTTTCTCTATTATTAACACCTTATTTTAGTACAATGCATTTGTCATAGTTCATAAACCAATATCGATACATTATTATTAACTAAAATCCATACTTTATTCAGATTTCCTCGGTTTTCCTCAAATGCCCTCTTTTTGATTCCACTAAAATAGTGGAATCAAATATCCATCCAGGATACCACATTGCATTTATTCATCATGTCTTCTTAGGCTCCTCATAGCTATCACAGTTTCTCATACTTTCCTTGTTTTTGATGGCCTTGACAGCTTTTAGAAGTACTGGTCAGGTGTTTTGTAGAATGTCCCTCAAATGGAATTTCGTCTGATGTTTTTCTCATGCTTATATTGAGGTAATGTGTTATGGGGAAGACCACAGAGGTAAAGTGTCATTCTTAACACGTCATATCAAGGGTACATACTATCAACATGATTTATCACTGTTGATGTTGACCTTGGTTATCTGGCTTGAGGTAGTATTTGTCAGGTTTCTCTATGCAAAATTACTCTTTTCGCCCTCTTTCTTTTCTATACTGTGCTCTTTGGAAGAAAGTCACTATGTACAGCCCACACTAAAGAAGTGGAGAATTATGCTCTACGTCCTTAAGAGTAGAGTGTCTGCGTAAATTATTTAGTTCTTCTGCATGAAAGTTTTGTCTCTTCTCTTTTATTTATTTACTCAATCATTTATTTATATCAGTATGGACTCATGGACGTTTGTTTTATACTTTGAGCTATAATTAAGTGCTTTTTCTTTTTTTACTCCTTTCCTTTACAGTAATAAATCTCTGGTTTTTAGTTCAGTAAATGGCTGTCATGAATAAGACTACATTTCCCAAAGTCCCTTGCAGCTAGCCATGACCACATGATTACATTCTAGCCAATGAGATGCGACTTCTCTTTTCTTCTATGTGTTTGCTAAATGTGGCATTAATGCTAGAGCTGGAATAGCCATCTTGGACAAGAAGGTGACCACATATGGTGGTACGATAAGACCCTTGGTCCCTACAGAGGAAACCTAGACTGATGTAACTGCCTGTATGTTACCTAAGATAGAAAAAAAAATTCCATCTTGTTTACGCCTCATAGTTTTGGGTTTTCTACTATTACCAGAAGAGCCTAATCCTAGCTAACATAGTGTGCATGAGCATGTATATCCTTGCAAGAGTGTATATATGAGTAAGAGATGGCTCCTGGGAATAAAGTCGATTTTAAAAAATTTCACAATGTTCTACTTAGTTTTCTAGAGAAGGGGAATTTTGCTTTATTATTATTATTATTATTATTATTTTAATTTTACTAAGGATACAGCCATGGGAAGTAAGGTGTTGTTTGCTGGCTATTCATTTCTCTGACTTCTTTGTTTTGGGAAATTCACTAAGATTAGTTCTTAAGCCACAACCATAAGACAAGTTCCACTCATTATTTTTGGAGTAAACTATGAGGACATCTGAAAGCTCTCTGCAAATGATGCAGACTGTTCTATTTAGTAATTTAAACCAGCGAGTCTTTTTGTAGTGTTCTTGGCAAAAGAGGAGAAAAGATTTTCTGAAAAAGATTTATTTAGAGACGTGTGCTGGTGTTTCCTCGCATGGGTTTAAGACTGAAAGACAATGTGAAGACACAGGGAGAAGATGGCTGTTCACAAGCCAAAGAGAAAAGCCTTAAATGAAAGCGACCCTGCTGACAACTTGATCTCTGACTTTATGCCCCCAAAACTGTGAGACAATTGATTTCTGATGTGTAAGTCAGCTTGTCTGTGGTACAGCCCTAGCACACTAATACAAGTGGGTATCCAGACTTAACCCTCTGACAACTCGTTAGGTCCAGAGTTTTCTCCAAGGGATGCTGTTGCCAGGTACTCATGGTAATATCTTTTCAGTACCCTCATGCTTTATTCCCTGGCCCAAGCTCCTATTTCCTTAGACTCCAGGATGTGGAGTCTTATGCACTGGGCAGAGCACAGTCACCTGCAGAGACTTCTCAAATACAAATACCTAGGCCCCACCTCCAAAGATGCTGATTCAGTAGGCCTGGGTTGGACCCAGGAATCCTTATTTGTAAAAAAGTTCTCCAAGGTGATTTTGATGCCCCAGAGTTGAAAGCCACTGCTCTCATTTTCTTTCTTAAATGGCCATGTACCCACCACCCTAACTGGCTGTGCCTTGAGATGGATGCTCAAAGTTCCGCTGTTTATCCTCAAAGAGACTTAACCTCTCTTTTAGGTGAGACTTTTAAGGATTTGTACAGCCCACTTTTAATAGAGAGATATACTAAAAATGTCCAGGGGAAGACACAGGACAGCCCTGGTTCAGGGGCCTCTTCTCCCCCAGTCACTCTTGGTTTGTAGCGGCTGATATTTCTATCCTCCCAGAATTGCTTATATTCCAGACGTTGGAGAAAGAGGCGAAGGTTTTTGCTGTAGGTCAAAAGTTAAAGAAAAGCTAGTTGGCTGGGAGAGAGTGATGCCACGCGGTGAGAGATTTCAGGGCCGAGGGCAATGGGAGTAGGCAACTGACCTAGTTAATAGGCAGAAAGGGCTCATCAGGGTTGCTGGAAGAGGGATTGACTGTGAGCTCTACAGTAAGACCTGGATTTGTTTTTACATCTCTAGTGCCTAGCAATGAGTAGTGCAAATGAATGAATGCATGAAAGTACGAGAATGAGAAGAGTTTCCATGATACCAAGTGTCCAGGAGTCCTTCCCAACCCCAGCTACCTGGAGGCTTCCATATTTAGCTGAGGGTTTGAGAATGAAAGGGGAGTGAAAGACATCCAAGATGAAGGAAAAGAATGAGCAAAGGCACAGGATTATAAAATAACCTGATGTACCTCTGTTTTTTTTTTGTTTTTTTTGTTTTTGGATGTAACTCTGTTTTTGATCTGTGCTGTCAATAGAATAGTCACTAACCACACATGGCTATTTAAACTTAAATTAATTAAAACTTACAATTTAAAATTCAGTTCTTTAGTTACGTTAGCCACATTTCAAGAACCCCAGTGTTTACCTCTGAATACCTGGGTCCACTTTCCAAATTACAAGAACCACTCTCTCTTATTTACACTGAATTACACTCTCTCTTTTGCAGGTCAGTTTAGAATTGGCTTCTGATGCTAGTGATCAAGAGAGTCCTGAAAAATACAAACTTATGGAAAGATTTGCATTTTAGAAAGATTTCTTTGATGATTCTGTGAAGGGAAGGTTTGAGAAGACAAATCTGGCTATCAATATCTCCTTGAAACCTCACAGTTAGGAAGTATTGCAATAGACAGAGGAAGAGATATTAATGGTATGAATGGACTAGTGCCAGCAGGGGCAGAGGGAAGGACATGGAATCTAGCATATATTTAAGAGGCGAGATAATTAGAACTGTGTGACTGATTGTGTAGGGGGCTCAAGATGCAGCAGGATGACTTTCAACTTTCTGGCTTGAAAGGTTGAGGATGAGGGTGCCATTGACTGAGATGCACAACATGTAGGGAGGTGCAGTTTGGTGGAAAGATAAACTGTTTTGGACATGTTGAGTTTGAGGTGCCCTTGGGATGCCCAAGTAGCGAGACTTCACAGAAATTTGAGTAAATGAATGAGACTAATCTAGAGTTAGAGCTAGTAGGTCTGGGAGGTGCTGTCTGGCTTTTAGAGCTATGGGGGTGGATGAGGTAACTCAGGAGAGTATGAATAGTAGAGGAGCAGGAACTGAGATTGGAACTCTGAGACATTCATGTTCAAGGACCATTTGAGGGAAAAGCTAGAAATAGAGTAGGCGGAGAGATAGGCAGAGGCAGCGAGAGCATTCTAAGGAGGAAGTATTCAGCCATGACAAAGGCAATGGAGAGGCCAGAAGTGCGAGGCTGGAGAGAGGTCTCCTGGGCCCCTGAGCAGGTTCTGTGTTGGAAGCAGTTTTTGCTTGAGTCTTGCTTTGAGAATGCAGTGTGGTGCCATGAAAACAGTCAGGGCTTTGAAATCAGATTTCACCTCTGCCCTGCAGTACTAGTGTGATGTTGGGCAAGTATCCTAACCTCTCTGAGCCCTACTCACCGAATCTATAAAACATAGATAACATCTCATTTTTATAAGATTATTGTGAGGTTTAGAGGAAATATTGATAAAGCACTGACTCCAGAGCCTGGTACTTAACAGGTGTTCTATGCACGTCAACCTCTTTCCCCCTTTCCCACTTCTTGCATATCAGTGCTACCTACTGACTCCGCTTCTGTCTATTCCTTCCAGTCTGATACTAGGCAGGGCCACTTTGAGGTGCTGGAGCGGAGGCTGAATATTAAGTCACTCTCTCATTCCTGTAAGAATTAAAATTAAAGGTGGTGTAAAGGGTCACTAAACATGAGGGGCATAAGGAAGAGAGAAAGGAGGTGTAGGGCTCTTGTTGATTGAAGATAAGGAGATACTAGTTCTTCAGAGTCCCCAGGGCTGTGAATGATTTGTGACTCCAAAGGGTAAGGTGAGAAAAGCAAACAGAGACCTGAGGGCCAGAGACAAGGCCAACCCTGTAAAACAGAGGATCACAGGTGGCCAGTAGGTATGGAGATATAGCCCTTTCTAAGGCAGAAGGCCATTCAGGAAGACAGAACCCTGACAGGGAAATCGTGGAATTAAAATGGACTATTTGCTCACAATAAGGAATATTTCTGGGGTAGGTGATTCTCCCTAGCAGGAAGTTTTGCTACGCTGTTTTCTATTTTCACATGAGATTGAAACCCCAAAGAAGATGGGTTTGGGGGGAATTCATTCACGCAGACACACAGACACACACACGCACACACACAATCACTTCACACTGTGTGAGTCACCCACATTATAACCTGTCAGCCTGTAACTGAGGTAACCTCTCCTTACTCACATCAGTCCCATTGGAAAAGCCTTTCTGAGTCCTACCTCACAGAAAGGGCAGAAGCAATACAAGTTTACTCAAATTTTGTTAATAGCATTTTTATTCGCAATAACCTCTTAAATGATATCCTATAAAAATGTAAATTATTTTCTCTACTATCTGTTACTTATGAGCAATGTTATAACAGTAATAAAGGAATTTTTTAAATGATCTAATTTCACATTTTACTCCAAAATGTGGCCAGGGATAAAGGTCCCAGTGACTGTGGTGTCAGGAAATGTAGATTTTCAATTTGCACGTATTGATGGCCTCTGAAGGACTAATTTAGTTGGTCAAGCTTAAAAAGAGGGAGACTTTGCAGGAATCGGGAGTATGGATAGTTTTTCTCCTTTTGAAGATTTGAATTTTAAAAGATGTTATTCAAAAGTTATTGCACATATAATTTCGTTCAATGATTTGTATAAACTGGTTTAGTTAATCAATATACCTCGTTTATATTAAAATGATGGTATTTCATTGGTTTCACACCAGTCCCTGGGAGGTCTGAAGAGTGAGGAATTTCATATTCATGCATAGAGATACAGACAGCTAAGAGTAAGGTGGGAACGGAAACAAAGAAACAAATATTTCAGAGAAGGACTTGAAGATGATGGAGATGGTGTCACAGTATCCGCAAGAGAGAGCAAAATGTTCCCTTCCCAGAAATCTGTGCTTCTCCCTGGTATAGTAATCCAGGAACACAGTGTTCAAAGGTAGCAGGCCACATCGGTCCTTCAACTGAGCATGCACTTTGCAGTTTTTGTCATGCCCTGTTGCCTTTTGAGGATCTGGCTGTGATTTTTCTGTGTACACTTCACAGAAAGCTCAACTCGAACTGACTCAAGAGACCGGAAAGGCTAACAATCTGTCCTCACTGTCTTTACTGAAGTGTCTGGATGAGACTTTTAGAGTTAAACTCAAACTTTGCCTTTCTTATAGGGTTATACCTTGTCTATGCATATGAAAGTATCAGTGGGCGCAAGAGGTGGCTCTGACAACTGGGCTCTGATTTAAGTGTTTAACTTGAGGACCAGCAGATGGCGCCATTTGTCATTTATTGACACCCGCGTATAAAAGCCTGTGACCCAACTTCTTGCCTCCTTAATTTGGGTAGTATTATGAGTAAAATATTTTCAACTGTTTATTATGCATGAGCCACAATTCTATAAATGTGTAACATTTTCTTCTGTATTTCCCTTTTTTATAACATCATTTAAATTCCTTATTAATAATTTAAAAATGTTCTGGATTTTAATCACTTTTCTCATCACTAAAATATCTGATGAAGAGATATTTTTTCCCCTTGCTGAAGGTGAGCTGGAGGAAACCATCTGCAAAGGAAGAAGAGAAGCTCACTCTTGACTCAAGCGCACAGCCCCCTCGTGCATCACCTCATCTTTTCAGTTTAATTGAATAGTATTTATTTAATTAATAAAAATATCTGTCTAGTGCAGGTTTCAGAATCCAAGGCTCGAATAGGCTGCCATTAATAAAACAAGTTTTTTTATATCCAAGTTTAATTATGGTGGTGTTTGTTTGATAGCTTGTTACTGTAAATAAAAGAGATAAAGGCAGCCCTTCACTGGAGTAGCTCGAGAGCTGTGAAATATGTACCTAATTAAAACTATTGGTGTAAGAGGCTAATAAAGTACATGTGCCTACTAGATGTCTTATTCTAATGAATCTCGGCTAATTTGCTTTGACTGATGAATTTCGGTGTTAGTGGTAGGGGCTGAATAATTATGAAATTTATCACAAGATACAAGGACTCATTAAGGATTACTCAGGTTGAGTTAGAGGAATGTTTTCTTTGTCAAGAACACAGGCCTTGACCAACATAATTACGGCAATGCCGAAGAGTAGCCAGATTCCAATCCAAACCCAAGTGAGTGTTCAAGGCCAGGAGGGGCTCATGTTTATGGGTGGGGAAGGTGTGGGAGGTTGGGTGGCGGGGGTAGGGGAGGGCAGGAGATTGTCAATTCTGGAAGAAACACCTGTGTGGTATTCAGGCCTGAATTTTAAATAGAAGCATTCAGTGTACACAGACCTCTTTATGGATGGTTCTAATGACAAGGACTCCCTTCTCACCCTTTTATTGAAAACATTTTCTTACCTTTCATGAAGAAAACTGGATGAAACTAGTATTTACTTAGCAAGAACATTGCTGCAGGAAGCCCGTTCAGCCCCACATTTTTTTTTTTCTGTTTATAAGTTCTGCGTCTCCCAGCTTATTAATTAATTGAATTTCATTAACTCTTGGGTGGTAGACCCCAAAACTGAGGTCAAGATTGAAACTTATTTGACCAGTCATACGTAACCACATGCGGAATGCCTAAGGGGTGATAAATTATATATATATCTGTTTATCTTGGAATGGAAGTTTTAACTATTACTACGTGTGGAAGTTCCTCCTGAGCCTTTTGCCTAAATAGAATGATAATAATTAATATTAAGTGCTTACTGTGTGCTAGGCATGGTACTTCACAGTGTTATGCAGCCCTCAAAACAACTCTGAGAGGTATAAACTATTATTATTTTCATTTTATGAAAAAAAGAAACTTTTGCAAACTAGATCAGAAAATTGAGAGAATTTGCTCCAGGTCCCACCCAGCAGTGGAACAGCCTCCACGCCACATCTGTCTACCTACCCACTATGCGATGCTGTCTTCCCACTGAAATATGCTTCGTGTTATCTTGAGAATCCTCCAGAACTTCATCACAGTTTTCCCTCTCTTGCCACTTGAGCAAGAAGGATCCATATCTCGAATACAAATTAATGCCAGATCTTCAGGTTCGAACGAAGGCTAGCAGGGTTATATCTGTTTTGAAGGCTTTGTTCAAGTGACTGTTTATGGGAAGGCGGGAGCCTGGACACCAAACTAAAAACCGAGGCTGGGTGTCAACACTGGCGGGGTCACCATTTTGAGTATTTGTTTTCCTTTTGCCTTGGATCCATTATCTGTAAAATGGGATTGGCCGAACAGTTCAGATGTCAAGGGACAAAGAATCTCTATTGAGGAGCTTGAAATAAATCCTCAAATAGATATTTCTGCCTCCTAAAACCTTGCCTCTTCCCAATCCTTGATGAATATACACTGCTTTGTCTGTTATGGTTTTCCAAGTTAGTTGTTTCAGACTAAAATTTCTGTGTTATAAGCCTCAACACGCATGATCTTTTACGTTTTTAATTACAAAACATAACTTTGACCTATTAAATCATGTGTGAGGTAAATTTACCATAATAAAGACTTATTAATCCCTTACAATTAAGAATTTACAGTTCTTTTGCTGAACTTTTTATTGAATTTCCCATGAGGACACTTGCACGACTGATTGCAAAGAAACTTCTTAGCCTATAACCATCAAGTCAACATAGTAGAAGTGAGAATACGACTTAGGAAATAACTTTGTATGTGGAGCCAGACTTCCTGTTTTGGCCAACAGCGTCTCCTTGACAACTCTGCGAGATAGGCACTGTTGTTCCTATTTTATAGATGAGCAAACCGAGGCACAAAAATATGATATGAATTGAACAAGGTCACAGAGCCACTAAGTTTGATCCAGACCATCTGACAGGGTTTGATCCAGACCATCTGACTTTGAAATTCAGACTCCAAGCCAGAGTCTACACTGCCTCTTTCAATGATCATCACCATCATCATCACATATAGTATTTATTATGCCCCAGTACTGTCCTATGATGATATATATGCTAGCTGATTTGTTCTTACAACAACTGTACAAGCTTCCCCTTTTATAGATGAGGAAACTGAGGCATAGAAAGGTTAAGCAACTTAACTCGAGGCCTCACAGCTAGTAAGTAATAGAACCAGGGTATAAGCCCGAGAAGTGGGTTGTAGAATGCCTGCTCTTCCCCTCAGGTGACACTGTCTCACTTTCTCCATGCCTCCCGCCTTCGTCCCATCCCAAGCCCCACCCCAGGAACTTTGGCCGTAACAAACTTGCTCCCCTTCCTTTTTCCCAATCCCCCATGCACTTTTCAACCTCAGGACCTCTGTTATTGTGGTTCTCTTGGCTTATGAAGGTTTCTCAGGCTCTGGAGGCAGACATCCTTGGGTTTGGTTCTCGCTTGTGCTACTCTTCAGCTGAGCTGCATACACTCTCTGAGGCTCAGCTTCCTCATGTGTGAAGTGGGGGTCATTCTCTCTTTACAGTGCTGTGAGCATTTCCTGGAATCATGCGTGTCAAAAGCTGGATATGTATTAAGTGTTCAAAGAGGACAAGGCTTTTGCATTTCTTATACTTAAAGCCTAGTTCAGGTCTTTTCCTCTGCAAATTGTTTCTGTGGACAGTATTATCAGCTGGCCTCTGAGCTCCCACAATCCTCTGTGTATATAAGGCTATTTGGCACTAATCATCGCTTGCTTTGTATCATGGTTACTTCTGTGTGTATCTGTCTCTCCCACTAGACTTTGAGGTTCTTAGGATCAGAGATTATGTCTTATTCATCTCTGTGTCTCCAGGTGCAATACCAGGACCTCGTGCATGCAAATTCTTAAACACTTTTTAGTGAATTGAACAGAAAAACAATGTGACAGAACTGTGGGCTCCACTGACTATGAGCTATGTGCTTTAAGTGGATCTCTCAGGAAGGCTGCTGGTAACTCCCACTATGGCGATTTAGAAACAGAGCCAGGGCACCTCTGGCTTTCTCTTTTCCCAGTGGTATCCATTGCTGATACCACCATCGTCTTTCTTGACTGATGGCTCCCTTCCTCGGCAAGCTTCCATTGCTGCAATGGGCTCTAAAGGTCCCCAGGTTTGGCCGCACCAGTTCTCTGCATTATTTGGAGTAGCAATTCTGTCCTTGACTGGGATGGTGGCAGATGTAACAGATTTGCTTCCTCCCCAAGTCTTCTTGATATGACCTTCCCCGAGGCCCAGAAATCCTGACTACGATTTTAGATTAAGAGCATTGTCTCCCAAAGTGTTCTAAATTGTTGGAGACTTGGGATACACTGTCAAAGGCTTTTGGCATAATCCCAGTACCCTTAACATGGCTCATTGACAGCCTTAGAGCAGAGAACAAAGGCCCAGAAGGAGTACCTAGAAGTAACTTCTTTTGACTGGGCTGTAGGTCTGGGAGGTGTGTGAAGAGAGGATTGTTCAGCAAAGAGGGCCGGACGTGGAAGACAGGGATGAAGCTGAGGGTCCTAGATGAAGTTTAAGGGAATGGAAGACAGAGAAGATGGGTAGTGGGGAGGCATGTCCCAGCAAGCCCCCTGCTTCGTCATTGTGCCTGGAGTACTCTCAAGGAAGGCCCCTACTGGACTTCCTGGCTGGTGGTTGAAGACCACCCTGCAAAAGAAGAAACCTAATCCCCTCATTGCTTTCATTGAAGGGCAGAGAGGGAGAAGGGTGGTTCAGTGGTCCCCCTTATCCATGGGGGTTGTGTTCCAAGGCCCCCAGTGGCTGACCGACACCATAGATAGTACCAAACTCTATATGTAGTATGTTTTCTTCTATCTCTACACACTTATGTTAAAGTTTAATTTGTAAATTAGGCACAACAATAGGTTAACAACAATAACTAATCATAAAATAGAAAAATTATAACAATATACTATAATAAAAGTTAGGTGAATGCATTCTCTATCAAAATATCTCATTATACTCACCCTTCTTGTGATGGTGTGAGATGATACAATGCCTACATGTTGAGATGAAGCGAGGTGAATGATGTCAGCATTACGATGTAGCATTAGGCTACTATAAGAGTTACTTGAACAGAATCATTGCGATACCATTACAGTTGATCTGATAACCAAGATGGCTACTAAGTGACTAATGGGCAGGGAGTGTATACAGCGTGGATATGCTGGACAAAGGGATGATTCACGTCCCAGGTGAGACAGTGAGAGAGTTCAATGTGCTACTCAGAACGGTGCAAAATTTAAAACATTTAAGTTTTTATTTCTGGAATTTTCCATTTAATGTTTTCAGACCATGGAAAGTACCAGACCAGTCAGAAGGGCAGTGATCAGGAGCAGGCTGGCTGTGACTCTGGCCCACAGAACTCTCCAGTGTTAGCCCCAGGAGGATCTGATCTGAACTGTCATCTGATTTGCTCCCCTCTCCGCTTATAAAAGAGAAGGAAATAGGGCTAAAGAGATTATTTGGCCTAACTTAGCCATATAGCTCTGACCACATATCTGAAGAAGTGTCAGAGTTAGGCTTGCAGCCAGTGTCCTATAAACCAGAAGCACAGGGAGCAGCAGGCTTCGTAAGGAAGGGCTGGGCTGTCTTCCAGCCCATAGCAATCATCATGCTCAGACCAAAAGTCTAACAATTCCATGCGCCACAGAGGGAACCCTCAGATCGCAGATTGCTTGCAAGTTGGCTCCCTTGGGTGAAGACAATTCCCAAATACTTAGTGAACTTAGTCCATTTTTCCTCTTTCTGACCCTCATCTCCTTACATAGGTTTTTTTCCTTGTTTTCTTCTGAGGCGGGGCTTAGCTGCTGCCTCTTTGTGCTGGGCCTGTGGATTTTCCCTTCCCCCATACTTCTCTGCCCTCCCTGGTTCCTATCAGGGATAGGCGGTGATTGAAATTATTGATTCAATCTGTTTGTCCTCCTGCTGTGATGCATCTTGGCTGGATCACGGATCCCAGGGTAGAGCCTCAGCACAGTCCACCGGTTTCCTCTGCTCAGGGCCAAGGGCAATTGGAACTACAGAACCTCCTGGGGAGTCATCAATGGCAACCTAGGACTTGACTGGTAATGGAATCAGCTTCTCAATCTGGCTGCTGTTACTGAATCCAGGAAAATAGTGACATGGCCAGCTTCTCTGAAGGCAGGGCCGGTCAACTGGGTCCACTTCAAACGAGGCAGACTTGACTCTTAAGCTCCAAATCCAAAGTTCTTCCAAACCTGTATCGTGAAACATCACAAAAATCTCTCAAGGAATACTCTTTCCTATAATATGGGATACTTTGGAACCTCAATAATGAATGCGTCACTGTTTCTTACATGATAATAAAAGCATCATCTTGGGGGCAATTTCGACTGGACTTACTGTAAATGCCATCCAATTTTACTAGATCCTCTAAGTTCTCCAGCCTGCTGTCATTTATTTTCCCAGGATTCTGTGCAGCTGAAGTAATGTGCATGAATATTGCGTAACATTCTGTGGATGGATACAATATTGTAGAAATAATTTAATTGACGACCTCTAATGAAAAGAGCGCTGGGTAAGTCGCTTGGGTTGCAATTTCTCTATATATTTTTACATTGCCAGGGATAGTGCTGTTGACATGAATAGGCTAGTATTGATTTCATTTAAAATTTTCAACATCTGAATGATGTGAGCAGTGATCTGTGGGAAGATACTGCAGAGTAGTCGGCATATCCCCTGCTAACAAAATACCATTTTAAAAGGATTTTTCTATTAGCATTCACAAAGAGAGGAGAGAATGAAAAGGGTTATGAGAATGTTAAAATTTTCACTGACCAAAGAAATATGAAGTCATCGTCTTCATTTTACTCTTAATTAATTGAGTTATTGGAGCTTATATAATCCTCTGTTAAATATCTAAAAGAAAGCAGGCAGAGACCTTGAGGTGTTGTATAGAATATTTTGTTTTCTAAAAGTACTGACTTCAATGACCCTATGAGAATGTCCCTAATGGCACACAAACCTCCTAGAAATGCAGCAGTGACTCCTTAATGCCACCCTTTTAATGAGTTCCAATTCGGTGGTTATAAGTTACCATCATTTAACAACAGAAGCACAAATTACATTTTTAAATTTCCAGAGATGCAGTTTCTCATGGTGCCTGAGTCTACCAGTTGGAGAACAAAAGATTTAGGAGAGACAGACGTTGGGCCAGAGGCCCGAGCGGCATTTTTAAAATAGCACCCATATGGTAAACTGACTGGGTTCCATTTCTAGAGATAGAGGCTTTGGGATGCTCTGTTTGCTCATCTTGAAGAGAAGTTTCTAGTGCTAATGTGGGCAATATTGTAAGGTAGCAGCTCTTGCCTTCATCTCTTCATTGATCTAGAAGGTAACAAGGACAGGCGAGGGACAGCGTTGGTGTGAGTGGCCATCTAAGTTCCTGAAGTGGCACAAAGTCACCTCTCAAGCATCTTCAGCCTTTCTGCCTTTCTATTGACAGCCTAATTCCTTCTCAGGTGTAGCAAAGAGATTCGAAGGGAAAATACAGGGATGGAACTTTCCAGAACCACTGGTGATAGGTTTAATAGAAGAGCCCTCTGAATATAATGTCACCCTGGCTGCAGATTCTTCCAGAAAACTGGCCACAACTGGCCTTCATTGGGTTGCAGGACTCCCTTGTCTGGACAGCCAAGGAGAGCGGGGATTGTCAACCTTGGGAGAGAGGGCCCATGACAGAGAACCCAGCCCAAAGTACACCAGGAAGTGGAGAGGTACCCACTGGAGGATGCTTCGAAGAGAATGGCTTAATTTCTGGCAGTAATACAGGGGAGAGTGGTGGAGCAGAGACGAGGTTGGAGAGGGAGGCATGACATGAGAAAGCATGAAATGTTTTAAATCAAGAGACATCGTTCTCAAATACGCCCAGATGTGTCCGCTAAAAGCAGTGCCAATACTTTTATTGACAGTTTCAGTACATAATCTAGATCGTAAAACTATATATCATTTCCATGGAACTCAATAAAGCTATTTTCATTTTTAGTTGGAAAAAAATTTATGTAAACTTTTTTAAAAAACTGAATTGGTTTCTCATCACAGAGACTTTCAAAGAAGCCATTCTAATGCTGACAGATCCTTGCCAAGCACGTGGGTAGGCCCAGAGATCTTCTTCCAGGACGAAACTTTGTCCTAGCTTTGATTGTCCCCTTATCTGAGTCACACAATGGGTAACAAAAGCATAAAACCCACCACAAATGCTTCCTTAGGAAGCCTTCCACTAAAGTCTCACTAAAAACTCACACTCCAGAATGAAGCCACCCCACAAACTACATGGCCTGCCACAGGCGTCTCCCACAGCAACCTGCCAGCAGGCCTGATGTTCTCATCGTCAGAGATAAATCTTTGGGTTACTCACTGCCTCCAAAAAGTCCCTTGAAAGTGCCAGCAGATTACTGTTTAAAGTTGTGGAGAGAGTGAGGTGGTGTTTTACGGTATTATATTCAAGAGCCCAGGAATTCTTTCTGGTTGGCCAATCAGCCTCACTCTGAGGAGAGATAGAGAATGAAAGAGAACATGGAATGGGAATTTATCTTTTATTACAAGCCGTACTGTGGCCTCTAACTTAAGTACAGAGAAATTTGGAATGCTAGGCTGGACCACATGGAAGCTCTACCCTTCCAATCTGTCCAGGCTCACGTAGCCTCAGACTATAGTGGGGTCAGAGGTTTGTTCTTTCCTTCCTTAGCTCTCGGGCTGCTCTTTGGGAGCTCACTGTTATGAAGCTACAAATGTTGATCCACTGTATAGTCAGCAATAAAGAGGAGACCAGAGAAGCAAAACAAGTTTGTTCTCAGTGCACAGCAGGGAACTGGCTCACCTTGTCCTGGATGTTAGTCCTGTACCTGGAAGTCCCATGGGAAGCAGAAAGAGCAATTAAGGAGAGGGAGAAGAAGAGAAAGAAGGAAAGAGGGGGCTTGACACACATGTACGAAACAGCTTGCCACACTGCTGGAGAATGAAAAATCTTACCCAAATGCCTGAATTTTTTTAACCCCTCGAAACCAGAATAATAAGACCCAGTATCCTATAGTTGACTAAACAACTTAGTACTCCTGTCCTTGAGACAATCCACACATTGTCGACCCATTAGTCCAGTTTCCATATTAACCAGGACAGTTTATCGGTGTGTCCTAAGAGTGGGACGGTATATTTAAGGTGATTTTGAGTGGTTCGTGGACTCAGGTAGTCAAGTGCATTGCTTCATTTCTTGAGAATAGTATTCTATTTAAAATTCTCTTTCAATCTTCCTAATTAATTCAGCAGACTATCTTGATTGATGCTATGTGTCTTTAACATCTTTTTAATAATTTTGTATTAAACAGGGAATAGGTCTCTATATAACGGGGGGGTAGGTCTCATCCTCAGAGCCTTTAATTGACCACGATATATAGCAATAAATTCTAAGTTCCTTTTATTTAAGGTGACACAGATTGTTTCTTATGTTAATAATAACAATAGCCAACAGTTATATAATACTTACCACGGGCCAGAACTGTTTTAAGTGTTCAATATGTATTAACTCATTTAATTCTCGAACCAACCCTATAAGATAGAGCTATCATTATCCCCATTTTACAGACGCAGAAACTGAAGCAGAGAAAGTGTAAATAGCTTGCCTAAGTTCACCCAGTTAGTAAGTAGTGAAGCCGGGATTCTAACCTAGGCATTCTGGCTCAAGAAGACGGGTGGTGGGGTGGGGGTTAATCACATGCCATCTGACCCCTCCACTCAATGGCTACCTGTGAAATGGCTACCTGAGTATCTCACTTGTGTTATCTCGCTTAGGAGGGAGGATGAACTCTAGGTCCAGTATCAGAGCACTGGCCCAAGTCCAGCTTGGCCATGCTCCAGCCATAAGACCATGACAGTCAAATCATTCTCTCTCAGAGTTTGTTTCCTCATTTTTATGTGGAGGCCATTAGTAATATTTACCTTGCTAGGCTACTGGAAAGGTGAGTGCAACTCTGACAAATGATAGAATGTGATGCGAATCTTCCTCTAAACAGAGGAAATGACATGATATCTGCAGATGGAAGACCCACTTTACACATAGCCTCCTTCATTTACTATTGGGAGACACTGGGTAGGGGTGGGGATCCCCACTGGGAGTCTCACTTGTCCTACCTGTGAACCAGAAATTAAGGCAGTACTGATCTTAAAGAGATTTATTCTATATGTCATTCAAGAAGCTTCAGGCTAGGGAGCTGTATCCTTGAATGAATTATTTTCAGAGGTGAAACTGAATGGTGTCAATGTCACTAATTTTGAAAATCTCCGCATTTGAAAGATATTTTTAAAATATTTTTCATATTATGAAGGTAATTATGTTTTATTATAGAGAAGTACTAAATATAGTTAATGAAAAGAAGGCTCTCTCATTACGAGCTTGATCTATGTTCATTCTGACACACATGCATACACACAAACACGCACAGGTACTATATTTTTGAAAACAAAAATGAGATTATATCAAAGATACTGTTTTAAAACTTCCTTTTCCACTTAAATTGACTCTATTTTCTCTTACCTTTGTCTATGTGTCTATCTGAAAGGCATACTTGCATGTTTCTGACTGGGAGAATTTGATGTTTAAAATGGCAGAATCTAGCTTCCCTAGTTCTGAAGATTATAAATGAAGGGTCTTATGATAGCTGTCAAGAGCCATTAGTGTAACAAGATATCACTCCAAAGTGAGGAAGAAAATCCTTTTGTCTATATGGAGTTTGATCCCTTTGTATATTTGGAGCCTCATCAAAGAAGAGATTTGAGATAGTCTTGCTTGTTTTCTACATAAAATTCAGAAAATCACTTGATTTAAAACACAACTCGATAGCAAAAGAGGAATAAATGTTGCTTCTGGTCTCAATCAATCTCATCTTATCTAATTTAAAAAGTTAAGTAGTTTTGAATTTGTAATTGTTTTAATGGAGAACCCGCAGAGACATCATGTTATTCCAAGCATGTTCTGTTATGACAGCAGTACGGGCCTTTAAAGATTTTTTTATGTCTTTTATTTTGAAAGTTTTTTACATATTTGAAGTCTTGCCTGGTGGCCAAACCCTAGTGTTCTGTGGCTCTGTGGAAACACGGGCTTACCTCCTGCTCCTGGTACCCTACTCCCTCCGGCTTTAATTAATATCTTACAATAAAATTCCAACTCTCCAGCCAAACCACCGTCGGCTGTAATCTTGTCAGCTCTCATAAGCCAAACAGAAATACACACTTTTTCTTGTTGTTGTTCAATTGCCTGCATCTGCTATTTAATATCCAGAGGAACCTCATCTGGCTGTTCTGTGTGCCCCTTTCCTCCCTTCTGTTTATTTGTTTTTCATATTTTTTTGCAAAGAAAACCACAGGTAACGAGCTATGCGAATCTAATATTGAAGATTCTAATGGCAGTTCGTGAAGAATTCAAAACGCTATCCTGGCACAACAGAAAGGGTCTTTACCTTTATTTAACTAGAGCAACAGTTGAGAACAGGGCACACGTAGCGGGTTGCATTGCTTCAAAGTGTCAGAGTTGAATAATAATGCTGTTCTTTTTCTTGAAGTGTGCAAAACATTCTGTATCATGGACTGCTGTGTTTGGCAATGGCCTCTATTCAAGAACTAAAGCAAGCATCCTTACATGTGGGGGCCTCTCTTCGTGGACCACAACTGTACCTACCTGGTTTTTTTTTTTTTTTTTAATTGCTTTAGAACATCCTTGTGCAGGTGGAAATGAGATTAAGGTATCCATTCAAATCATTCCCATCACCATAACCACCACCCAAAACCTCAAACTCAAGTCCTGATCACAGAGGAACCTAACTTCTCTCATATAGCCAGCAGCAACCTCCAAATAAAAAGCCATAATGCTTATGTGCACTTTCTCTTGTCGATATTATAATACTATATTGTTCCTTACTACTCTGCAAACATTTTTGGTAATTTAGTTCTAGGGTTTGTTTTTTTCCTTCCTTCTTCCTTTCTTTCTTTTTTTCTGTATTACTAAATATAAATTATATATACTGTGATAAAGTAATGGAAAGAAACTGTACTCTTGAGCTAGAAGTAAGATTGCAGTTAAAAACCTTTAACTCCAAATTCTCTGACTTTCATGTGAACGGAATTTCAACTCTAATGCAGCGTTAATGGGGTTTTGCACTGAATAGCCTTTTGGGGTTTGATTTGCCTTTTAGAAAAGCTGGTGTTTGACTGCATGTTCAAACACGGCATGTATTCTTATGAGCGATGTGAGATTCAAATAAACACAACGAGTGTGTTCATTTTGATGACCTCCCCATCACACATTCAAATAAACACAAATGTTCTCAAATGTATAAAGGCAGCTGTGTTTATGTCAACGTGCAAAGCACCAGATATATACATTCAGATTCACTCGTCTATCTGGAACCATGTACCTCCGCTCATCGTTAAAAATTTAGTGGAAAATCATGCATGGGGCATGTGTAATGTGCAATTTTCAACTATACACACATCTCTAAACAAATTTTCTTCAAGCATGTTAGTGACATTTGTTCTAATTGAGGATGAAGCCTGGAGAAACTTTGAAGTTTTTGAAAACAAAACAAAGCAAAATGCAAGTTGCTACCAGAGGGCACTAGCACATCTAAAATATTCTGGCTGCATGGGTAAGTCACCTTCCCTGATATTCAGAACAACCTTTCTTTTCTTTTCCTTCTCTCTTGCTTTCCTTCTCTCCTTTTCTCTCCTCTCCCCACCTCTCTTTTCCTTCCCTCCTTAGGTTCAGCAAAACCATGCAAAGTTCATTCCCCCGTCCCCTCTTCTTCCCTCCCTTTCTTCCTTCATTCCCTCCTTCTTTCCATTTTGCAAAACCATGCAAAATGCCAACTCGAGTTAGGTTTTTCTCTTGTTTGCTTTAAATATCATAAATGTGGGACATGACAAATCTTTTCTTCAGAACCTCAGCTGGAACAGCTCAGGCATTAATGCCGGGTTAAGCTGTACTTTGTGTGTGTGTGTGTGTCAGACTAAAACAACACTTTCATCTTGTACTTCTTCAAATATAAGAACAGTTTGCAGGTCTCCAGGAAAACTCCCAGCCTCCATTTTGCTGGCAGACAGTAATAAATAGAATAAAAATAACACTTAAAGTTGATTGAGATCTACCTATGTGCCAGGGACTGTTCTAAACATCTTGAATGCTTTGTCTTATTTAATTCTCAGCCACCCTCTGAGGTAGGTACTGTCACTATCTTCATTTTACAAGAGGGAGGGCAAAGAAATAGCTTTCTCAAGGTCGCAGAATCAGGAGGTGGTAGAGCCACATGGGCATGTAGATTCTAGGCCTCGTGGCTTTTAAGAGAAGCTGTAAATCCAAATATTTACAAGTAATATCACAATTTTTAAAAGTTAGCAAAAAATTCAAAATTTTAAGAAACTGTCAGCTGAACAAAACACATCTGGTAACTGGATTAAGCCCCTGAGCTGCCAGTTTGCCTCCTCTGAATTAAGGTATGGTCTCTAGTTTTTCAGTGCTAGAAAGTCTACCATTAATAACTAACCAGATGAGTAGAAAGAAAATAGGATTTGGAGGCAGAGACCTCATATTCATATCTGAATTCTAGCAATTCCCCGTTAAATAGCCTTGATCAGGTCACTTCTATTCTCTGAGCTTCTCACCTGCAAAACAGAGATAATTCCTGCTTTAGGAGACGTATTGTGAGAATCATGCATGCAAGCCTCATAGCTCTAAGGTAATATTTATACTAAAGCATTTTGTAAACTCTAAACATTATATAATTTAAAACTGTTGTTATTGTTCTTATCATCTCCTTATATCTAAATATGAACAGAAGTATATGCACATTTGCTGAGTGTTAGGCATCATGCCAACATGTTGACCTATAGAGTTCTTACCAACAGTGGCATTACCCCCATTTTATAGATGAGGACCCCGAGACTCAGAGAGATTAAGGGAATTGCCCAAGGGTATAAAACTAGTAAGAAGTGCAACCAAAATTCACACTTCATTTGACTCCAAAATTCAATTTTTTTTTTCTTTCCCCCTTAATTGACAGCTCATAATATATTAAGCGCCTATCAGGTGTTCCATTTTCAGTGGGGACCAGTTTAAAAGACTTGTCAAAGTGACAGTTTAGAGTCCGCCTAAAATAAAGCATAAGGTCAGCAACTATTGATGAGGAAAGGAAGAGTAGCCCAGCCCAGGGCACAGACTTTCCATGCTGGGTACATGCCAGATGCCAGAGAAGAGAATGGAGAGCTCTGACATGCCTTATTCTTTCTCTCTCCTTCCTCTGGGGAGCACCTCTTCTCCCTGCAGCAACCAAGCTCTGCCCTCCTCTCTGCTGTGCATTCCGCTGAGCTGTAGAGGCCTGTGCTGCTGGACCCATATTGGGCAGTCAGGCTAGTTGTGCTTTTCCTAGTTCTATAGAGCTTACTTGCCCACAGATGAAAGATACATACTGTCTTCATCAGTCTGAGAGTAATATTTGGATCCCTTCCTGCCTTGTTCTTTTGTATTATTTCTCAGTTGGTTCAGAACTCGGGTAAGGAAAAGGGGTGCTAACCTATAGTCCCCTTAAGTGCCAGCACAAGATTGAGAGGACGGAAGAAAGAAAGAGCTACCTATCTTTGTCTCTGGGTGTCCCCTAGGCAGTACAGCTTCCAGGCCACCTTTAAAGAAGTGCAAAATCTCCCCTTGACCTGAGAAACATTAAGACTGAAAAGATATATTTCTAGAAGATGGGACAAATCCTATGGCTTTTCCTGCAGAAAAGGATTTGGCTTTTTAAAAAGTAATTTGTCTGGGGCTGTCTTCTTTCGGATAGGACCTTTACAGTCCAGGGGTTCTTTTCATGGAGTCCAGTGACCTGTAGGGGAGGGACAGGTCCTTTACAGCTTATTTCCAGCTCCAGTTCTAATTCTCTTCCAGGCATTAAAGAGGGAAGAAATTTAACATGGTGGGTGTAACAAATATCCAGCCCCTCAGAATTATAGGATAGATGGTTTCCCCAGCCGATTCAACTGTAGTAACGATAACAATAATCAATACAAATTAGAGACATGTTTCTGTTTTAATGCACTTAGTAACCAGATCTCTTGTCCTCAAATAAATCTAAAGGAGAACTGTGTCCTCCTAACTGACTCGAGTGCTGTTATGAAGAAGGTGTGTATGTCTGCATGTGTGTGCGTGTGTGTGTGCGTGTGTTTCTTTTTCTCTTAGGGATTCTATAGCTTCCTTCATTCTTCGCCTCTCTCGTATTACAGAAAGAAGGTAATTTTTCCTGGCCATTTACTAAAGCTCATTAAAGACTGGAGAGAACAAACAATGCTACTCCTCAGAGACTACCATTCAAAGTCACTCTACAATTCTCTGTTCTAATACTTGAGACAAATTAATTATTCCTTAGTGAAAAGTGTATAATTCCTATTCTTCATTTTTGGGGGGTGGGGAATAATAATGGGAATTTTATATCTGAGTGAAAAGCTGTCTGTGCTGAAGGGAAATGAGAAAAAATGTGTGTTCTGAGAGGAGTAAAAGCAATTATTCTAATAATAATTCTAAGAATATTAATGTCTTTTTAAAGTAGATTGCCTTCAAATAAACACAGAGGTTGAAGCAATGGGAGGCTGGTTTATTTATTAATCATTCCAAATGTGCATTCTTCTAAATGAACAACTGCACGATCAACATTGCCCACACATATTACATTTAGTTAAACAGCAACTTGCAAATGTCTCAAAACTTTTGTAACCAGAGACTAATTTGTTTAACACATTTAAAATGTTATACTGATGTAAAGTCCCACATATTAAACTTCAAAGGGAAAAGCTCTTGAGAGTTCCTCATTGTAAAGACTGCATGCTGGAAATAAGATGGAGATAAGTCTCATTCTCTATTCTCCTGTTTTTGTGTTTGTTTTGTTTTGTTTTGTTTTAAAATATGCAGCGGGCTCCAGGCCCTGGCCCTCATCCTCAGCCCCGTGTTCGGTCATCTGCAGAGCAGCCAGTATCTAACTGTAGGGACTGTAAGGCGATGGCTAAGAAAGGTCTAGTGTTTCTCTTTCATCTCTATTAATTAATCCTGGCTCCGTTCGCCCAGAGTACGTTGCTGTTGACATCACCTTTTCCTTACACTTTAAAGAGTCCCAAGAGAGATGGACTGCAGAACAAAACTGGACAAAGAGTACATTTGGTAACCATTTTATTTCTCAATTACCAACCTAAACGTATGGAAAAGATTTGCACGCTATCCGATTTACACAACAATTATGCTTCAAAAGTTTAGAAATAAATAACTTTTTTCTTGGACTCATTAGTTTGTCTACCAATTCTAATTGGTGTCAACTAACAAGTTTGCTCATGGCGTGCCCTTAATTACTGATAAAAGCTAAATTGCAACTCTATCCAATCAGAAACTAGTTTATTCATGAGAGTATAGTATTCTTTTAAAAGCTCTATTTGTCCTAATAAGTGGTTTTGTGTTTGGCTGAAACCTTCCATAAGCCCCCTTAACATAAGCAAAGGACTCTTAATAACTATATACAGTGAAGGAATATCATTACTGCCCTCATTCAAACAGACGAAACAAAGGGAACGTTTTATAAATTTCAAATGTATACATCACAAACTTACCAGACCCTGAAATCCCATCCATCTGGTGGGAAATAGATATTAGTACCCAATATAAGACTGATATTGAGAATTTATTTCCTCTTCCAGTGTCTTTTTTTTTTTTTCCCCCTAAGTATCCTCAGCCTTCTGAAACAGGCTACAGTAAGAAATAAGAGAAACCCACGTCATGAGGCATTGTAAATTCTAATAATATAAACAAGGTTTGGCTCAGGCCAAAATCCCACATTGGCCTGAGACACAAGAGTGTTAAGAGATACAAGAGTGTTAAGAAATAGTGTTTGCTGGAATCATGCTGCCAGGAAGGCCTTGCAACTGCAAAAGTCCAACTGCAGAAATGTCATCCTAAGGACAGCCCTCTTTGCTAATATTTTAAGAAAACAAAATAAACCTCTTTCGGATGATTAGAAATTCTGAAGATTGGTTCCCACTTTTATAATATTTAGAATGCTTTTGGCTGCAACATTCAGAAAGCCCAGTTAAAAGTGGGCAGAACAACAGGGGAATCTATTTCCTCACATAACAAAAAGTTAGAGATCGGAAGCTTCGGTTTGATTAATTCAGGCACCCACCAACATCATTCGAGACACAGGTTCTTACTATCTTTTCATTCCTTTTTTGCCTCAGTATGTTGGTGACTCCCTCGATGGCGACATGATGGCTGAGGCAGGTCCTGGCATCTCTCATCCTCACATCACATCGAAATGCAAAAGCTATGTGGCTCAGTCTGCCACCACTTTTAAAAAAAAGAGCAAAGAGAGGGGAAGCGGGGAGATAGTTAGGGTTTAAGGGGTCAAATATGTAGTGACAGAAATCTAACTATGGGTGGTGAACACACAAGCAATATATATACTACTTAAATTGTACACCTGAGACTTACTGGATTTTGTTAATCAATATCACCATAATAAAATTTTTTTTTTAATTTAAAAAAATATTGAAGATAAAAAAAGAAGAAAAGCAAGGAAAGCCTTCCCAGAAATAACCGCAGCTAACCTCCTCTCATAATTTAGTGGCCAGAACTGAGCCATATGCCCACTCTTAAACCAATCACTGACAAGGACACCTCAGGCTTAGACCAATAGGATTCATCTCGGAGGCCATCCCAGTTTCTTGTTTAGGCAACTGGATACCTAAACAAATTTCACTAGAGGAGGAAGGGGATCGTGGTGAATGACTTATTGTCAAGGTAAACAATAGGGTTATGCACTTAAATACATTATTATTCCAAGGTAACCATTCTCAACGACCTTCAGCCAAAAGTGAGGGGTGAATGAAAGCATGGATCCGGAAGACAAAGTTGAGCATGGGCTGTGATCAGTCATGGCTCTCATCCGTGTTCTTCTGATAAATCACCCCTCAATAAAGGGGAGAATGCCCTGGCATTGGAAGAGGGTATAGACAGCCAAGTGATGAGGTGTGGGGAGTACAACCTGGGCACTAAGATAAACTCTACCACTGATGCACAGTGATCTCTACCACATCCTGGACTTCTGCTCAACTTACTGACTTCAAGGTGAAATGTGAGTGGGGCCAGAAGATCCCTAGTTATCTCTTCTTACTTTGAAATCTGATACATTTTTCACTTTCTTACTGCCATCTGGTATGTCTTCTTTGTCTCTATTCTCCAGCTGATACAAATAGCATGCCCAAATTCTTTTCTTATCTGTTAACTCTGTCACCTCAGACTAAATTAGAAGAGCCCCAAGGGCAAGAGTCCTCTGTATGCTTTGTAGTCTCATGTATTCACTGAGCTATTGTTTATTAAAGATCTACTCAGTGCTAGGTGCTCACACATAGTAGGCACTCTGTCATGATTTCCTCATTGCTTTTGCTCCAGCAGCTTTTGGTGTCTTCAGATTTTCTTAAGAGAAGCAAAGTAGCAAGCATTCCTAAGATAGAAGAGGCCAGGACTAGTCCCACAGGATCCCAATTTCTGTAAATAAGGCAGCATCGCCTGCTTCCCAACACCACCCACTCATTTTATAAGCACAGCTGCTATATATGGCAGCAGAGTGAGAGGAAAAAAGAGAGGCTAGTTCCCATAATCTGCCTTGGTCTTAAAGACAAATGACAATGAAATGTTTAACTTTAAGGAACTTTATAAAGTCAAATGAGAGGGTCTTTGCATGAGAATGAAGAAGCAGAAGCTGAGGGGTCCTGAAATTTAAAGTTTATGTGGAGAATTCTCTTGGACATTTAAAAAAAAAAATCTCTAACATTATTTTTCCTCAAAACTTGGTCAGTATAGTACCTTTTTAGCTTTTATGCAAATGACCAAACTGTTTACTCTTCCGAAGTT
>NW_011888803.1:9624418-9636354 GCF_000151845.1 Pteropus vampyrus
AGGAAGGAGGAAATATGGAGGGTGAAAACTGGGTCCTTCCCAGCTGAATTAACACCCTTTAAGCACTTTCCTAAATGTCCTATCTATACTTTCCCTTACATATTATTTATTGGCCACAACTTAGTCACTTGGGCCATGAAACTGCAAGGAAAGTTTGGGAAATGTAATCTTTTATTCCAGGCCGCAATACACCCAGCTTAATTTGGGGTTCTATTTCTAAGAGAAAGGAAGGAATGGATCCTGGGATAAACTTGTAACAATTTTGCCACACATGACTTTCATCAATTCTTTCCTAAAATCCAGTTAGTTGAAAAAATTTCTGATTATGACATTACTCTGCTTAACACTCTCCAAGGGCTTCTCATTGTGCTCAGATTAAAATCAAATGGTTCTGTCTCTCCCTCCAACATCACCTGTTGCACATTCTGTCCATATTACTCCATTCTGGCAACACCAGTCTCCATTGAATATATCAAGCTGATTCCCACTCCAGAGCCTTTGCCTGTGCTGTTTCTGCTGCCTGAAATGTGTTTCCTTCAAATCTTGGCATTGCTCAGCACCTCACTTCATTCAGGTAGAGTCTTGCCAGATTTCCTTATGTTACTCTCTAAAATAATGACTGAAGAGCTATGGTCAGACTTCTGTAGAGTCTAGAAAATCTTACTTTTGAAACATCTACCAAAGTCACATCAAACACACGCCACAATAAACACAAATTGAGTGTGCTTATATAAGAATTCAATTATATTGCAAGTATCAAGTTAATCAGCTACCTTTGTAGATACTTTCTTGGACATTTAGTAATTTTAATTTTTGCAGTTTTGCTTTCGTACTTTGGAGCTACTAAACTTTTTACTCCAGGTATCTAACTTTCTTTTTTTCATAAGCTCGAAACTTATATGCACTGAGCATTGTGCCATAGGACATATTGGGTAAAACTTCCTCGTATGGCTATAAGTTTTATCCCAACTAACACACTGAAATTGTTCTGGCTACAGAAAATTTCTCATTTCTAAGGCATATTAATGAAAAGATTTTTAATAAAAATTTTACAACTGATGTAACTTCTACTATGACAGTCCGGTTATCTGACAACGGCTTAGAATAAGGTTTTTCAATCTCAGCACTATTGACATTTTGGGTAAGATAGTTCTTTGTTGTAGAGGACTTTCCTATGCCTTGTATAATGTTCAGTAGCATCCCAGGCCTCTACTCATTCAAGCCGCTAGCCATCCCCTGACCCCCAATTGTGACAACTGAAAATGTGTCCAGGTATTGCCAAATGTCCACTGGGAGACAAAATCATCTACGGTTGAGAACCATGAGTTTAGAAACTAAGGTGCACAAACTATTAAACAAAGCATATATACTGATTTATTAGCAGACAGGAATAGACCGAAGAAGGTTTCATCAACCTGCAAAGCTTTACAGAATTCCAAGTTTTGAACCTCAGCTTTGACACTGATCTTGAGCAATCGCTTGACTTTTATGATTCGAGTTTCTACAGTTTTAAAATGGAGGCAATAATATCTGTTATACCAGGGTGTTAATAAGATTAAATGAGTTGCTGTATGGAAAGAACCCAGCCCTGTGTCTGGCACACATTGAGAGGTCCAATATTTGTTATTTCTCTCATCTGAGTTAAAATGGAAAGGTTTGAGTGAAAAACAACATTGTGATTATTTATGACATAAACTCAGCATGTAGGAAGGGGAATCATATGGGGGCGGAAGATGGTATGGGAGTTCCCTGCCCAACTTTGTAGAAGCAGAAGGGAGTTTATAGCTGTCATGAAAACCTAAAAGAACTGTCAAAGGCACATAAACTCATCAATGTAAATTTCAAAATAGAAACCATAGTTCTGTCTCAGATATTCAAAATATATCAAAAATCTGATTTCTTACTTCCCTTTTGCTGTCACTATGGTCCAAGCCACCATCATCCCTTGCTTGATCACTGCCAGACAGGAGGTCTTTTTGCTTTTACCTTAATTCCTCTGTAGTTTGTGTTCAACACAGCAGCAGAGTGATGTTTTTCAAAACGTAAATCAGATTATATCTCTCTTCTGCTCAGAACGTTCTAATAGCATCCCTTCTCAATCCAGGTAAAAACCAAGGTCTCTATCTGCCCCGATCAAAACTCTGATCTCACCTCCTACTACACCCAGGCCACCTGGCCTCCTTCCTGTTTCTAAACCATTCCCAGCACATATCTCCTTAGGGTATTTGCATTGCAGACGCTTCTCTCTGGAACTCCTTTTTTTTTTTAACTTTATTAAATGTATTAGGGTGACATTGGTTAATAAAATTATATAGGTTTCAAGTGTACCATTCTATAATACACCATCTGTATACTGCATTGTATGTTCACCACCCAAAATCAAATCTCCTTCCGTCACCATATATTTGACCCCCTATGCCCTTTTTCATTCCCTCCTTCAGCTCCATATCGTTGTCAGTGTCTATGAGTGTTTGTTTGTTTGTCTTCTTTGTTCATTTATTGCTTTCAGTTTTCTATCCCACATGTGACCTGGAACTCCCTTTCCCTCAGATTAATGAGTTCCTTTACTTCCATTAGGTCTCTATACAACTGTCATCATGAGACTTCCCCTGACTCACTTATATAAAATTGTAATCGGCCGCCAAACCCATTCTGTTGGGACCCACTGCTCCCTCTCATTCTTACCATGCTTCATTTTCCTTCCTAGCAGTACCATTTAATGTACAATATTTATAAATGCATGAGATCAGGGACTTTGCTCTTTTTGTTCCTCTATCTATCTCCAGCACACTGAACACTGGCTGGCACATAGTAGGTGCTCAGTAAATGTTTTCTGAATGAAAAAATGAACAGAAGATAGGAAAACTGTCATTGAGGTAAAAATAAAAACAAAGAAAATCATGAGTCCATTCGTATAAGACAACTAGTTTTGAATCTTCGATGCCCTGTGGCTACCAGGCTGGTTCTCCCCCTGCCCTCCTGAATATTTGGTCATAACAACTCTGACATGTGTAAGTAATATCCCTTTGCCTGGTCTCTGAAACAGTCACAGATGCTTATCATCCCAAGAGGTGAGAAATATAGTGCTTATGATAAGGTAAAGAATGGATGAATATTAGGCACAAAAGAAATAGATATCTATCTCATTCTGGCTGCTCTACATAGGTCTAATCTACCCGAGTGTGGGGCATGTACAAAACCAGTTGGATTCTTGGGTCTAGAATTCACTCAAATGACCCCTATGTGCAGAGGGGGTCAGTTTCTTAGGCTCCTTATGGCCTGATACTCATACTCTCTCTTTTTAGTACATGTTTTGGATGTCTTTGTCCGATGGGTTCTCTATTCTCTCCCAACCGTGATTCTAGCTTTCACCCTTTGGCCACATACAATTTATAATTTGGCTCACATTTGACATTTGTCACCTTTTTTCTTTCTTTCAACTGTGTAGTATCTATTTCCTTTTAGGGTATTATCTTTCTCTTACTCTAGATTCTTGATAGGAGGAAACTTCCAGGGCTTGCCCACTATGGAAGCTTAAGAGGCTGCTCCTTCCTCTTCTCACAGAGGCAAGCATATGACCTAAGAATGCCCAACAAATAGGAAGTTTCTTTAGGGGATTTTGCAACTTGCGCAAGAATGGGAACAGTTGGAGGCCATTCATCCAAGCAATACCATACTAACTGTCCTTTTCCTGCTGGGAGCTCACCATCAAAATTCCTACTTCATTACTCTGGTTCTTGCTTTTTCTCAAACTGGTCCTGGTCTTGTGTTAATTGTAAGAACTCCTTATCTCTTTTTGTATACTCCCTTGTGCATGAGTTAGTTATTTGTATTTGTTACCTATAAGACCAAATCCTAGCTTATACACACACCCTGTTTGCACTGAGGACACTCTAACTTTTTGCTCCAGGCTCTGCTAGGGAGGGGAATGGGACAATAGAAGAATTCATAGTAGAGAGAAAGAGGTGGCAACAAAATATCTTACTTGCCTTTTTTTTCTCACAGCATTTCTATTAGTTTTCTATTGCAGCCTAATAAATTACTATAAAGCTTGTGGCTTAAAATAATACACATTTATTATCTCAGAGTTTATGTAGGTCAGAAGTTCGGATATGGCATAGGTGGGTTCTCTGCTCAGTGTCTCAGCAGGCTGAAATCAAGGCGTCAGCTGGACCGCCATCTCCTCTGAGGCTTGAGGTCCTCTTCACTGGTTGTTGGCAAGGATGCATGTCCTTACAGTCTCCTTGATAGCTGTTGACTGGGGACTGCTCTCAGCTCCTAGGCTATTTTTCATGGCCTTACCATGGGTCCCCACCACAATGTCTCTCATATATGGCAATTTGTTCCTTCCAGGCCAACAGGAGAACATCTGCAACTTTGAATCCCTCCAACTTCTTCCATCTCTGATTTCTATGCCCTCTTTTAAAAAGGCTCACCTGATTAAGTCAGACCCATCCATACTCAAGGAGAAAAGATTATTCAGGGTGTGCACACCAAGGAGTGGGAATCTTGGGAACTATCTTAGGATCCAAACTATCACAGAATTCCTGTGAGGCTGCCACCTGGAGAAATTTATTACTTGGTCCAAAATTATTGTATGTATTCAAAGAAGATAAGTCCACGACAGCTGGCGACAGTGGCTAACATCCACGGGCACAGCTTTTGTCATGTAGGCCATTCCTGAAATTGAAAGCAATGTATTTGGGGTGCCAACATGGGGAGACTTATTAATATTTCTAGAATGATTGATAACAGTGTTGAGTAGATGTTTGCCTTATATGTGTGTGTGTGTGTGTGTGTGTATTATATATATATGTGTGTGTGTGTATATATATATATATATATATGACATATTTATTTGTGCATTTTTGGTGTTTGTTTCTTTAAATGGCACAATCATTAGAAGGTGACTTCTAATTAGAAGAATCACAACAAATCATTTCCTCTAGTCAGAAAGAATGCACTCTTCAGTAATGGGGGTACCAGCCAACATGATTCTGCCACCCCACATCCATCAGGAAAAGAGATCATTCTCTAGCAGCCATGTGGCAAAATTGAAACCAAGTAATTATAATACAACAGTATCTAGGATCCATGACACCTGCTTTACAAATAAATCTCCTGGCTTTGTCTTCTCCTTTATTTTCAATAAATGCTCCAGTATTATTGCCACTGCATTAATCTAGCAGCGGGAAACCATTATCCTATGACAACAGTCTCTTCCATTAACATTATCTTTTAATTTTAGGATTGTTTATATGACTGCTAGAAGCTACTAAATTAAGATAAAATGAAGAAAAAATTGTTTTCTCTAAGTCAAGCGTTCAGTCAAGTTACCCACTCCCCAAATTTGACTGTGCTGGCAAAAGAGAAGCCATTATTTTTGTATCAGATTACTAAATACTATTTGGGTATAAGCTGAAATTACTAGAAATTAGACATGCTTTAAATGTCATCTTGGACATAACTATTAAACTTCAAATTATTATTTATATCATTTCCTATATTGCATGGTATATATTAAGAGTTCGAAATACAGGTTATTTTTTAGGAAGCAATTTTTATAGTAAATAAAACAATAATGAAACCATAATGATGAAAACTCAGTAAAGAAATAAGGGAAACATTTGTCCAATAGAGTTTATACTGAGAAATAATTGAGTTTAGAGAATGTAGCAAAAAGGAAACAGGAAGAAAATAAACCTAAATTAAAAGAAAGTGGTGATTGTTAATGATTATTATTTAATGTTCTGACAAATGAACTTTAAAATTACAGTTACATCACATTAAATGGTATCTGTAACTTTTATATCAAATATATCACAAGCATTCTTTCATATGATAAGTAATTTACTTACTAGCTGTTAATGTAAAAAATTATCTTTTATTTATCAGTTGGATCCTAACACTTGAAGACAGTCTTTAAAATCTTTCATTGTAAGTTTTGCCCCATCCTCATTTGTTCCAATGGTCTCAGGGCTCTTTTTCCAAAAGGTAGAGGCTGGTATAACTACAAATGAAGAATATATTTAAATAATTATTAGAATAGTGATACTCTGCATTCAATAGTCTAGATCTATGATTCCCTACTCCCATGGATAAACCACACAGAAGAAAATTAATAGAAACTGAGCTATTGTTTTAATAGAAATTGTACTGAGGAAAAAAAATGCTTAAGCTGTGAATTTCCCATATTGTTAATGAACTTCAAGCAGGCCATCAATATGTGTCCTATTTACTGATAGGTGCAAAATAGGTGGTGGGAGATCAATCAAAACCCCCTCCATAAATTATCATGACTTCTAGAAATTATCAAAACTTCACTGGAGTGTCATACGTAGTCTTCCCAGCAATGAGTTATAGTCAATAATTCATTCCCTGACTGAGCTGATAACAGGCAGATATTCTAATAATGTGCCAGGATTTACTACTGGACACAAGCAGTGAGTAGGAATTTCAATGCAGCGTTAAATGTTATCTCAGTGGAAAAAAGCAATAAAAACAGGACAGAGAGAGGCATCTGGGTACAATGCTTGGATGTTTTAACCCTCTAATTAGAACAAACATGTACAAAGGTAGTGTTGTTTAAGTTTTCTTTTTATTCTTTGAAGCCAATTGTTTCCAGGGTATTGCTCTGTAATGACTTCTGGCCTTATTGTAAGAGAGCACAACAGATGGTTCTGAAAAAATGCCAAAAAGAAAGTCTATTTCATTCTTTTATTCTTGAGTTGTTTTCCCAAATTTTAAAATGGTTTCACTTGAATATGCTTTTTAAAAAGGAAACTTTCCTCACAAAATTATCATCTTAGACTTAAATATATTGTCAGTGATTTCTTATCACAAAGAGAAATCGACAAATTTGCTTTCTCTGTCAGAATGTTCTGAAGCTAGAAAAGAAGTGGTGATTCATCAAAAACAATTTTATTATGAAATTTGATTTATGTTGAGAAATATAAATGATGACGTTATAATGTGTACCTCTGCGTGGAGGGAACACATTTTAGTCAATTGAGTTATCCAATTTTATTATTTTAAAAAAATCCATACCTAGTTGTTCTTTTTATTCTAAAAAATTTATGGCACTATATAGAGTAGAAATGTGTGTTTTTCATGTCTATGGACAGCTATGGATTGAACTTTCCTAATTCCACCAGGGTCATTCGTTACAATTAGATGAATAAATATTATCATATTTTCATCAACTTTTTTTGTGAGCAGAGACCAGTATTATACTTTAAAATATTACATTTTATTACAAATCTACATAAAGAAAAAGCTTAATTATTGCAATAATATAATTAAAAGTGACACTAACTGAAGAAGCTGTGGTTTTGGGCACTTGAAATTTCTGAATTATTAGCCTTTCTTTTACCAAGAACAGTTAGTGGAAACATAAGGGGGAATAAATTATGTTTTAATGCTTTAGTTTCTCCATCAATAAATGCTCATTTCCATCGTCTTGGAGAGGAACTGTAATTAATGTTAAATGGAATTTCTATTTTCTATTGGATTTATAATTCTGATACATATTTTAGTACTTCACCTCACATATATATAAATGACCCGGGCATCTATATACACTCTTTTGTAACTATTTTAAAATAAAATTTATCCGTAGTAAAATTTAACTCAACTTTCAATAAGCATTGCCTATTGACCCATTGGACCATTCAGAAGACCCTAATGAACATATAGGATACCCATGTGTATAGTCTGATAATTTATTTGCAATAATATATGTAGAATATCACTTGTGCTTGAATATTGTTGACAATATTCAGTCCTAGAAGTAGGTACCATAAACAAGCCAAATAATTTTTTCTGTGATATCCTCATATGAAATGTATTCATATATTAAGATTTACTGATAGCTCTGAGGAAGATCTGGGGGACTTTTAAGGTTCTGTTCCCACCCTACTAAATATAGATGACGAAAGTGAGTCATTTCCTGCCACCATAATAAAAGTGGCCTTGCTATATCAGGCAAAATAATTATCACAGATGTATTTTCTTCTTTGTCATCATCTTTTTCACCTTTCCTATCATTCCCAGGAGTTTCAAATGTCTAAATAAAATAATTAAAAGCAAAATCTACATCTTAAATTATATTTCTAATCACAATATCAATGCTTTTTCTTCAGTGATTTTATAATTATTTTATCGCAATAAAATCAACTTCACTATTCTTTTATATTACCATATAAAAGAGAGCTTAAGATAGAACTTCTTATATACTGATTAATATAGTTTGGTGGAACATTTACCAAATGTAGATATCTGGATTGCTTTAAAAAAAAAGATAAGATTGTTCTAATACAGCAACTACCTACTCCTTTATCATATGAAACATTTAGTGAGATATTTGTAAGAGATTTTGAGAAATACTAACAAAACGCAGGCAGTTGGTAAATTTAAAGTAATATTATTAATATTTAAAGCCAGGATATGGTTCTTGGAAATGTAGGTTTTTAGATATGTTGTTTGCTATAAACCCCTATTGTCAAATGCTGCAGCATTTTCCCTAACTCTACTTATCATGCAGTACCTGCCCCCAAACTCCCACCTCCACCCCCAGACACCACCACCACACAAAACTGTCCGAGACGTAACTACCATTCTTCCTCCCTGGGTTTTCTCATTACATCTTTTGGTAAGGTAACTACCTTTCCCTCTTCTTCTCTCTACTCTTTTACATTTTGGAACTGTCCTAGACGCAAACTTTTTGGATTCACCTTGGCTGAACCTTTAGATTTCAAGGAATCCCCATGATAGCAGCAATAAAGACAGGCAGATTAAAAAAGGAAATCCTTCCTAAAAAACTGCGTTTGAAACAAGTTTTGCACTTACTTTAAAAGAATAAAATATTTTTTTCTTGAGAAATAGCTGGTCACTTTGTCTTGCAGGCTGCCATAACAGCGTCAAATACTCTGACTGTTCTCAAGGTATCAAAGGCAACATGGGTCTGTGTTGAACCTCTGGTTCCTCATAGGAGATTCTTAAGAGAATTGTCACTTGGAGAATGGAGATATAATTATGACTGAAGGACTTAAATGAGAAGAAAGGAAGGTATGGACAAGTAATTTGGGGCAATTAGGGGGCATGAGGGCTTGATCGAGGATCAATATGGTTTCTACCTTAAGATTCAAGAAAAAACAATTTGAGTTTCTCTTTCTTTTCCAAAGCACTGAACTTTTATTCTCATTGTAGGTAAGTAGGCTGAGTGTTGAATGTATGATATCAGCAGTTATCTTGAACTGCTGGGTGCAATATAACATAATTATTTTGAATTCAGGCAATTTTACTATATACCAGGATTATTCCTTTGAGCACTGTTTTATATTTGAAGAATACCCGAATACAGAAATCTGTTACCCATAATGAACTTGTGTGTATTTACACACTTTTTGTGAGTTTAGTATCCGTGGAAATAAAAAAACTGACATTGCTTTTCATTCAAGCAGATACTCTACTTTTAGACCACAAATCTTACTACCCAGATGAGCAGAGTACAAAATGCAAAGAATGCAGAAAAAAAAACTACCCAGAGGTGGCGCTGTGGTTAAAGTACACCTGAATTTTTATTACAGTGAATGGATTTACTCCCTACCCCTCAGAAGACAGACTGTTAGCCATTATCTCTTTTGTATTTCTATAACCACAACATCAGCAAATAAAGCTCTCTGGTAATATACTCCCACCCTCTCTAATCTACCGGGACATATGTAAAGACCTCACTCCACACAGACTAACACACTGAAACCGCCTGCTATGCCCCTTCTAGCCTAGAGGTCTATATTCAAAGTTTCATCCATCGTTCTCCCCTTTCCTTCCACAGAAACTACATGGATCCTTTGGGGAAATCACTCAGTGATATCGAACATGTGCGTGGTTAAATTTCTAACATTCCCTTTTAAAAGAAATATTTCTTTTTAGTATACATACTTCGGGAAATACCTAAAGTATCACACTTCATTATAGAATTGTGTATTACATGATCCATTTAAGAAAATCATTTAAAAAAGAGGAAAAATTAACACCATTTGGTTTAATTCCCTCATTCGAAGATGAGAAAAATTAAGGCCCAGAAAAGGAAATTTACTTGTACATGACAATTCATAACTTAATTGTAGCCCACTAAGATCTTATGTCATCTCCTTTTGATTATTATAAGTTATTAATAAATTGAAACTGAACCAGAGAATTAAATGGTGTGCATTATTTGTTTATGGGGTTCCTTTCCTCATTTAGTTTAATTGAGTTTTCTTTACTAACCTTCAAGGAATATTACCTCTTTTTAAGTTGGCCTCCTTTAATCACACCCATCTGCAGCTGTTTTCTGTACAGGACATCTTAATTACTATTACAGTTTTAATGATTTTTTTTTTCAAAAATGTTTTTCATACATGCACAAAGTGACTTGATTATAAAAATGCAATTTTAAATAATCACTAAAATTAAGTCATTTGATTTTGAGGTGCTAGAAATATAGACATGAGTATTCAATTTGGTATTTAACATGTCCTCTGCTCGATGTTATATGCAATGATTACCGTTTCTTTTGCAGCCTTCATTTTGATGGTTTCAAAGACAGAAATCCCCACACAGACACTAAAACCATAGATGTTTAACATCTGCATTGTCTAGCCAGATTCTCCTGCAGGTTCCTTTCCCCAATCCAGCACTGCTGAGTGTAATACAATATGAAAACTTGTCCCACAAGGCTGGTTTTACTTAATGATACTTAGCAGAAGGGCTTTGCACTTTCATGATAATTTCCACCAGAAAAATCTCTCTGGAACTTACTAATAATAATCAGACCTAATATTAGCCTCAGATCAGAGATTTATTAAACCTATTTGGCAGGAAAGATAAAGTTGAATGACTAGGTATTCAAGCATCTAGGTTGAGCCTTGGCCCTAGAAAGACACTCTCAGGCTAGCACCCTAAAAGCATTCCTCAAAACTTGATTTATACTAGATGTGACCTTACTCTCCAGAGGCTGTGAAATTGCAAATTTTGCAATTACTTCCATTGCTTTTGAGGGCCATGGGAAATTCAGCCTCTCATCCTCCACTGCGGGGTGCATGCATAGAAGAGCAAGGCTTTCTCCCCGAAGTTTTCCTCAACTCCGAAAATAAGGATTGTGATCTTTTTATCACTAACAATTTAAGTATCTATGAAGTGCCTACTAGGCATTTGGTTTATACTCTGGTTAACGCGGAGGGGGTAAGTATTTAGGATCTATTGATTCCTTTACTGGTTTTACCTTGTTAACTGAACTTCCACTAAGGTTCATAAATCTCCAACGCCGTGAAAAAAAAAAATTTTTAATCACCTCGTGTGTGTGTGTTTGTGTGTGTGTGTGTGTGCGCGCGTGAAGTCCACCGCCCTAAGATTTCGATAAGACTTTTCTTCCAAAACAGCAAGAGGCCCATTTCTGAGAAAGATGTGAAATAAGTTTCCTACGGGTGTCGCCTAGGCGCGAAGGGAGGGCAATCCCCAAAGGGCACACGGGTGCGGGTCCCGAGGGGTCCCCCACGCACTGAGAAAGCAGGTGCTGCACCCAGCGCCTCCGCTTGCGATCCTAGGCCGCGCAAGGCAGCCCTGGCGAGGTCCCCGGCGCCCCGGTCACTTGTCCCCACCTGATTCGAGCCCTTCCCTTCTCCTTCCTCGGCCGGCTCTGCCGCCTGGCTCTCTCCCCCGCCCCCAGAGTCTCGTTTCAGGCATCCCTTTGTCCTTCCCCGGATTGGCAGGTTTTATTATTCCGCCTGAACAATCCGGCCGCCCAGTGGCTGAGGGTCGCTGACGTCGACGGCAGAGCCGGGGAGTAGTTGGGATTTTGCTCTGTCAGTAACACATGTGTAAGAGCCGCGGAGGGAACGAGCGAGCGAGCGAGCGAGCCGGCTAGAGGCCAGCGCCGCCGCCGCCGCCGCCGC
>NW_011888803.1:9636654-9661654 GCF_000151845.1 Pteropus vampyrus
CCAGCCCGTAGCCCCCTCCTCCCCTTTCCTGCTTCTGCGAGAACTCCCCTCCCTCCAGCCAAGGCGCCCCTTCTTTGGAAGCCCAGCGGCTTCACTCGCATTTCGCCGCCGCCGCCTCTCGCAATATTGCAATATAGGGGAAAAGCAGGTAAGGGGACGGCTGGGGAGCCGCGGGCTGGGAGGGGGGAGGGAAGTGGGGGCCTATGGAGGCCGGGGCTGTTTTCTTTGGCTTCCTTCCCTTGACCGTCCCAAATTGCAAGTAAACAATACGTTGGCTTGGATAATGCGCGAGTCTGAAACTACCGAGGCCGGCCTGCGAGCTAGCACGGAGAGCAGCTCCGGGCCGCCAGCTTTGTAGCGGTTCCTGCTTACAAAAGGGTTCTCGGAGACCGGGCTAGTGAGGACCTTGGAGGGGGGTGGGGAGATTTTCAGTTCCTCAGGGAAAGGCAGGGGGTGCTGAAAGGAGGGTTTAAGTATGAGAAGTAGTGTGGGGAAAATAGTCACGATCCCCCCCGCCCCCCCATTCCCCTAGTAAACAGTATTTTTGAAACAGTGGCAGAAAAGATCTAAGTGAGCAGGATTCGGTATTGCTGGGTCTTTAAAAAAAAAAAATTCCTCTTGGCTTATAAGTCTTTTGTTCCAATCCAGGAGAAATCCGGTGAATCACCTAATTAAAATCAAGACATGAATTAAGCATCCATTTTTGTACTACAAATTGCCGGCGCTACGTTTGTCCCTCCCTTGGTCTCCATTAAAAAACACCAAAGACGTTGTTAAGGGGGGGGGGCAGATTTTGCCTCTAGCTGCCAGTTCTGCTTTCTATTTCACTGACTATCCCAGGACCTAAATTGCTTGGCTATGTAATTACTAGAGTATAAGCCTATTTAACTTAAAAGCTTTCTTTTTTTTCCAACTCTAAATGAAACTTGATGAGGGCCCGTCCTTAGTTATCAGGGGAGTCAGTTTCTGGTCAGTCCTCTTGATTCATCTCTTTTAGATTTAATCAGCATTAAGGTATTGCTTGTCCTTAAGAGCTTTAGCTAATGGGGTTACTGGATGCTTTTCTCAGTGTAATGTTTCCTTTTCAAAAAAAAAAAAAAACATATATATTTACCTCTCACCAAAGATGGGGGCGGGGAAGAGCTTGGAATCTCCTCCCTCCCTCTCCTCTTTTAAAAAGGAATTCGGAGCGATTAAAACGTTGGGGGGGAAACAGTTTAAAGACCTAGGGCAGGAAATGCAGATTCATTTGGGTTAGGGCTGAAATTGTAACAAAAAGCAATTCCTCGAGTAAATGCATCAGATAAATCAATTTACATAAAGGTATGATGCATTCGGATAAATGCAATGCTAATGGGTTTTAGAGTGGTCTTGTTTCCAAAGTCTCAGGGTTTTGTTACAGCTTAATTGGTGCAGTTCTTATTCTGGTTTATTGTGCGGTCTCCGGACACACGTTCCGGGACTCTTTCGGAGGAAATGCGTTTGAAATCGGCCTATTTAAGGAACCCGAGTCCTTGTTTCGTTCCCTTCCCCTCATTTCTTTGCAGCAGCCAAGTTGGGCCGGGGACAGGCAAAGTTCGCCCTCTCTCTTCTGAGGTATCAGCTGAATGTCTTGAGCAGATAGCCGGGAGCCTCGGGGGGAGCCCACACTCTCGGCTTACAGAGGACAAAGACAAAACAGGCTGCTTAATTGGCAGTAAATAACTTGATCTTTTTATAGAATAAGTGACTGGAGGAACACTAGGACTTTATTGGACTCAGGATTGGAGGCAACAAATTAATCGGTTTAGGCTAAGCCTTATAAATTGATTCCTATATTATACCCCAGTTGCTTCTCTCATGACATTCATTAGAAAGAGTGGGGAATTTTTAAAAGCAGGTTTGGTGACAGCAGGACTGGCTCGAACTTAACTTGTGCATCCTTTAATAGTGCCTTCTCGCATATTATCTGTGACCCCCCCCCCTTTTTGGAGGAACAAAGATTCAGCATTTAAATTGCTGATCAAGGGCAGATTAGTGAGACCAAAGTGGAGAGTGTTTGTATAGGAAGTTAACAGGCATCCTAAAGTTCAATGATCTATTATTCTTGCCTGTGTCCTGAAAACCCAGAGAAAACACTCATTGATCTTCAAAATGAAATGAGATTTGGAACAATAATGGGAGATGGCGGTCACCACAATGGCATGTGAAAGGTGCTGTTTAAAATACGAAAAACCAGTTTCGCAACTTTACACACCGCACCCCCCCCCCCACTCCTCGGGTCCCCGCGCCTCCCCTCCCACCACCACTCTCTCCATCTCCCCTCTGCCGGTTCCTCCCTCCTTCCCTTTCAGAAAACCGAACTATTTCCAACTTGTGAACTGCAGCTGCACTTCCCAGGGCAGAGCTCGGGAGGGAACGTGGCTCCGGCTGGGGCCGCCTCCTCACTCCCCTCTGCGGCTCTCGGGGCTCGGCCGGGGCTGGGGAGGGGCCGGGCGCGGCGGTGGGTGGGTTTGACCCTCATTTGCTGGAGGCGGGCGGCGAAGGAGGGGTGGAGAGGGCGGTGGGCGGAGGCGGGGGCCGGGAGGAGGTGCCGCGAGGGGTGGAGCGCGCCGCCGAGCCTCGCTCTCGGAGTTTTGACAGTACCCAAGCTGAAATTGTCAGCGGCGGCGAGCGCTGGAAAGTTGAGAGGAGCTCGTGGCCCCAGAACAAAGCTTGAGAAAAGTAAACAGGCGGCTGCTGCCGGCGAGCCTCCCTCCTTCCCTCTCCCCCCTCACCCTTCCCGCCCTTGCCCTGCTGCTTCCTTCCAGCAGCTCTGTGGGGAACGGGTTCGCTTGCTTACGCTGCGCTTACTAACTTTTATGTCGCCCCTGTTTTTGTCTTTCTTTCCCTTTCCCCTTCCCGCCCTCTGCAGACCATGGTGAATCCGGGCAGCAGCTCACAGCCGCCCCCGGTGACGGCCGGCTCCCTCTCCTGGAAGCGGTGCGCAGGCTGCGGGGGCAAGATTGCTGACCGCTTTCTGCTCTATGCCATGGACAGCTACTGGCACAGCCGGTGCCTCAAGTGCTCCTGCTGCCAGGCGCAGCTGGGCGACATCGGCACGTCCTGTTACACCAAGAGCGGCATGATCCTTTGCAGAAATGACTACATTAGGTAAGACTTGGCTGCTGTTCCCCGAGATGGGTGAGCAGAGCAGTTGTAAGGCCAAAGGTTACCAAGGGTTTTAAAGAAAGGAATAGGGCACTTATGAGAATTCTTTGTAGTCTTCACCTCAAAAACCTTCTGGTTGGCCCGTATTTAAGGGGTTCAAGAAGCATGTGTTAACCTTCCAATTTTTAATGGAATTATGTCGAATGCCATATGAAGTATAAACTGCCCATCTGGTGGGACTGGAGCCCCTAGGTGTGCAAAGGTTGGGCACTCAGGGGACCAAAATTTTAAGCGGTCAGCCCCAACTGGACTCTGCTAAAAATAAACATTTCAAGTGGGAATTAAACTTTCTTAAAGCAAGTTAGGGACCTACATAGAAACTCAGAGACAAAAGGTTGACTTAAAAGCGTGGTTAGAAATTATTTGCTTACGGTGATGGCTAATTATATTTACATAAGCACCTTTAAACTTTTTTGAGTGGAAACCTGTGACTCATTCTTTGTGCTCCTTGTAAAAAATGCTGATTATCTTATCAGTTTAAAGACTTGTAATTCTTACAGCAAAAAAAGCAAAAAAAAAAAGAAAACCTTAAAATTTATAATGGTAATATTACTCTTTATATACTGTTACTTGGAGGCTTGTGATGCTAATTGTTACTGTGTGGTTTGTGATGTAGAATTTGCAGTTTTTTCACTTAAGGAATGTTCAGATTTGGGGTTTTTTGTTGTCGTTTGTATCACTATCCTCGGTCTCCAAAAGATTTAAGAAAAGAGACTAGAATTATACTAATCTTGCATTTTAAAGTGATGTATAGGAACATTCATATGCCTGTGTAAGCAGTCTTTTCCAACAAGTTTCAGTGCAATTAATGGAAAGAATTCAGGAGGTCAGGTGCCTATAGGATCTTTTCAGGTGAACTCAAGCTACTTAAACTCATTAATTTGAAAGGAGGCATTTGAAGGATTACACATTTAATTTGAGTAAATGGTTTGATAGACTGATGCACATGAATGCTTCTAGGAGGTGTTCTGTTTCAACATCCAGTAATTAAAAAAAAAAACCCACACGCACACCGTTGATACTAGAGAAGCGCTCAAGAACCGCTATTAAAAAGAATTGTATTCTATTTAAATTTCTGATCTAAACAATTTTCTTTATAGTGATTAGCAAGGAATTTTGTTTATTAATGGCGATGAATCAGTGGACGAGATATTTTGTTCAAAGTTTAGCACCATTGTGATTCCCTAACTCTGCGTCTAGAACTGCAAAGGATCCCAATGCAGTTGAGCTGAGTATGTATGTGTATGTTTACTCCAGTGATATTAGTGTAAAATGATGGAGTAAAATGACATTTGGTTATTCCAATAAGCCAACTTCTGTCCACTCTGCTGGCATCCTCAATCAGCCAAGTAAAAGACATATAGGAAGAAAGAGGGCTTTTATTTTTAAATTAAGATGGCGGCATTAATTTCACTAAGTGTTCTTTTAGAAATAGATGTTGGAAAATCAGCGGGAGCACGAGTGTAATGCTTTCTCGTCCTCTTTCCAAGCAATGCTATGAGCTTTGACAGTATTGTAATTAAATAGAGAGCAAAACTGGTAAGAAAGGAGGGTGGTTTGAAGTGGAAAAATTGACAGTACTGTTAAGACAGGGTGAATGGTACAGATTCATCTCTTCTCCAAATGCTTTCAAAAAACCTTCGCTTCTGATTACCACTAATTAAAAAGAAGATGGGTCCACTTGCATTCCCTCAGGACAAGTTTAGGCAAGTGGCTTCCTGGGAATCGCTTCCATTACTTTACCCATTCTGGGGACAAATATAAATGCCCATTTGGTGTTTTCTTGTGGCTTAATGGATCAGTGGAGAGAGGATGTGTGCCCAGCCCTGAGCCTTAATTAATTGGGTCCGTATTCTTACTTCCTTTCTTTTTTCTTCTGAATTTGAAAACTGGAGCCAGGCTTGCTCTTGAACTAGATGCTGTCCTGAGAACCTTAGATCTGTCCAGGAGGGATGAGTTCCAGCTCAGTACCAAATTGCCCTCACACTGCTCAGGGCTCGTCAGCAGCTAATCACCCCCACCACGCCCCCAATTTAAGGGATCTCTGAAGTCTTCCTTGAGTGTTCCCTCTCTCTGCCCATCAAGGGTGGAAAGGTGGGGAGGCACATGCGTTCTTTTTCCTCTCAGCTACCCACTCCCCAATCTTCCTCCAGGACACTTGTTGGAGGAGCTTTCAATTCTTCAAGAGGCCACGGAAGAGCGGAGTAATCCGCTCTCCGGCCGCCAGGTGAAGGGGACCGTTCGGCTCTAAGGCCTGGCTGGAACCACAGAGCGATTTATTAAGGGCTTTTAAACTGTCTGACTTTGAGGTTGTGGTTTTCTTTAAAACAACCAAGATCTGGGTAAAACGCTGCGGGAGAGCTGGGAGAGGCTGGGGAGGCGGGGGCGGGGGCGCTGCACTGCTTTTCCCCAGTCTCCTCCCCCCTGGGCGACCAAGTGTGGATTGGGTAGAGCTGGGCTTCTGCCTTCTCTCCCTCCAAGATTTCAGATAAAGCGGCTGCCTTGCTGCAGCGAATCCGCACAATTAAAAGCTTTAATTAGTGGCTCCTCCATTTTCTTAGTTCTGATGGGCTTTATCTAATGAGATCTGGTCTCTGGCTTAGATCTGCTCCGAATGACGTGTCCGCAATGAATGAGAGCTGCGTCGCAAACAAAACATTTAATTAACAAAATTGGCCTCAATGAGAGGGAGGGAACGGGGGAGGGGGGGAAGGAAGAAGAGGGTGGATCTTAAAGGTGTCAACGCCTGCCTGCCCCCCCCACCTTACAAAACTTGGCGAACCTTGGAACTGTCCCCTTCCTCCCAGCTCCTGACCCCCCAGCTCAAGCCAAGCTCCACCAAGTAGCTTCAGAAACTCCGTTTCTCCTTCCTCGAACCCGTCTTCCTTCACCCCCACCTCGCCCCGAAGACTGGCGGAAAGTGCAGCTATAGGAGGAAGTTCGGAGATCGACGGGTGGGGCTCCAGGTCCTGGGAGGGCGAGGAACCGCGCCGGAAGCGCTGGTGGTGGTCCTGGGCGAGCCTTTTCTCTCCTGGCCCTGGCGGGGCCCGAGCTGAGACCGGGCTGGCGCCGCCGGAGGCCGCAGTCGAGGCGCCCAGCCGGCCAGCGGCCTCGGGCCCGCGAGGGGGCGAGCGCTGGGAGGGAGCCCGGCGAGCGAGTCGCACTTTCTGTCCCCGGCTCCTCTTGGGCGGTTCATGTGGCGCCCGCAGCCGCAGTGAGCGCCGCACAGCCGGAGGTGGGGGCCGGGCCGGGGGTGGGGGGGTGGGGTGAGGGGGGATGTCGGTGGTGGAGGGTGTGTTTGGGGAGGGGTAGCGTTAGGAACGGAGGCGCCGCCAGACAGCGAGTTCATTTCCCTGGTAATCAACAGCAAGCTGCTATATTCAGAGAATGCTGTCCCTTTAATTGAACAGGCTAGGTAATTAAATGGCACTTTTCCAATAGGACGTGCTAGGTAAATCTAATAGTTGGTTATTTAATATCACTTTGAAGTCTGCCCACTCAAGCACAATGACAGCACAGGAGCATGTGAACTATTAGCTAGGAGAAGAAAAAAAAACCCAGGATCTCAAAAATTAATTAAATCGCATGCAATTTAGGGGGAACGTTTATCTTGATTTGTCATAACAGAATTAATTCAAGGCCTCCAATTCACTTGGGGGCAGATCTGTTACTCTGAATTAACCAAGCGTAATTTGGCTGATTTTTTTTTTTCTCTCCCTCCCCTCTCTAATGCAGCAGTTGCGATTATTCACAGCCCCCCTCTTAAGTATCAATAGCTTCTGGTGCTTTTAAGGTGCTTGGTCTCTAGTTATTCCAAAGTACCTTTAATGGACTTGGCTCCAGGCATAATTTCTGGGTTGCATTTCTTTGTTACATTTAATATAGCTGGTGCAGAATTTAGATTAAATATAGGAACCTGCTGGAAAACCAATTGCGTTTGGATCAGTAGCTGTGGATGTGCATTTTTCTCCTCAGATAGGTTGCTGATATTTACTCGCAGGTACAAATGTATACCTTTCAGCCACACTCTTAAAAACACACCTCTCCTTCCCTGAAAGCAGTTTAGAAAACACAGCCATATAGTACTGCATATTACGTGTATTTTGCTTGAAGTAATAATGCAGTTGAAAATAAGCCCACCTATTGGTCATTGGAGTTATGGAAAGATGCTAAGCATGGCTTGCCCTCTCCATCACTTTATGTCGTCGGCAAGGAGAGTTTGAAGCTGAGCTGGCAAGCAGTACTAACACTACATTTTCTTCACATAGGAGCACCTTGAAAGTGCAGTGGTTTGGTGGGATTTCTTCCCTTCTTTTCCCTTTTTCCCATATAAGGAACCTCTTGATGTTTGTGATTGATTGCATTGCCCAAATGCTGAAATATTAACGACCTTCTTGGACTGAGGACCCAAAGAAAGGAAACTGAAACCGATTCTGTCATCACAATTAAAGACTCCCCTGGCTTTAATTAGCCTGACCTGGGGTATATCTCCCCGTTGTTTGAGTTAAAGAGAAAAGAGCCCATTACAGTCCAGTCTGAGACCGATAGCTACTTAATTGAGCACCTAAAGCCTCAAGCCTTTTAAATCAAACACTGTCCTGGATAGTCCCCCTGGTTAGATAATTAACTCTCTAGTGCACAGAAATGTTAAAAAAGAAACAACTTTTCAGGAAAAGGTGAAATTCTAATGGTAGCCTTCTGTCTCTGGTAAAAGTAGATTAAAATGTATATAGGCATGTAAATTGTTTTGCTCTGAGGCTGTAGATATGGAAAGATCTTAAACTCTATTAATAATGTTCAATCTTACATCAGTTCTGGGTAGATCTTGGTAATTTTCAAACTTCGTAACTATAATTTTTGACACTTTAGGAATCCCATAATTTTGTGGTTGAATGAATGTTCCCTGAAAGGTTATGAAAGTGGCACTGGAGAAAATAAGATGTATGAAAAGCTTTTGGATTACATATGACTGCCCTGATTATTAAAATACACTTAGATGTTGAAGATACACAACTGACTTTACTCAGGGTAAATTGTTAAATAAATGAACATTTAGTCTGGGTAATCAGATCTGTACTGTGAAAGGGTATTTTTGAAATGGAGTGTCACCATGTACCTCTTGGTAGTGGCAGCCATGATTATAGACTCCTATCCATTAAAATACTTCTGGGTTGCTGTAAGAGGATATTTGGTCCTTAGCTCTGGTAAGATTCTGTTCCCCACTCGTGTTACCTATACACACACACAACCCCCCACATCCTTTATCCTCAGCATGTATATAGCCACATTGACAGGTTTTTAACTATATTTTTTACCCGATTTGTTTGAATTTGGTACTGCTCTTGGGGATTAGAATTGCCCTGCCGTTGACTGTAAACTCTTTCTTGCCAAGGCCATGCTAATTCTTTGGCCACCGTGCCTTTTGGGGGAACCCTCCTTGTGGCAGCAGTGACAACTCAGACTGGCAGGATGCTGTAGGTGAGGCACCGGGTGGTCCTCATCAGTGCTCCTGAAGTGGTCCAGTATTAGGAGATGGCAGGCCGGCAGCCCTCTAGCTCTCACACGGTGTGGTCCTGCAGTTAGAGGTCTTGACAGTATATTATTTCAGCTTTCTCTCTGTAACTGTTCTGATTCCGCAAGAACGTGTCAATGTGTCGTGGATCTCAGACTAATTAGTTTTGAAATGGAGTTTTGATTGAACTCTTCAAATCGATGCTGCTGCAAAATTTGTTTCTCGGCCTTCCTATTAAAAGCCATCTTAAGGGGCAGTTTTACTACTCTCCCTGTCGTTCAGTCGATACATTTAATAACAACTTACAGGCTATTTTCAATAAAGTGGCGACAGCAAATTAGTAGTTTGAACATGACAAGCCTCTTCTGCAAGACCAGATTCTGAAAACTCAAAGCAATTATTTTTATATAGAGGCATGCCGCAATCATTCAGATTATGGGGTGTTCTATAGGAGCGTGTCTCCTGGTTTGACACAAACTGCATTTTATGACTTTATTTGGACAAGAGGAAATGCAAATATTAATATTTATTATGACACCGATATGTTAATTTGTAGGTCCTGTTACCTTTGTTTTTTAGTGTTGAAAGTGCCTCTCTGACTCTGTTTACTTGTGCCTATATCATTTTTCAATGTGAAATCATTTTGGTCTGTTTAATAAATATTTGTGGATATTAAAGAGGGAAGCCCAAAAGCAAATAAAGCTCCCCAGCTTGAGTCTACAGATCCCATAAAAGCCAAATTTTGGTATTCATTAAAATATTTCGTTACACCTATAGAAGGGTATAAAGAATTACATATATATTTTTTCTTCAGTACACCATACTTCCTTGAGCTTTCCCCTCCTCTGCAGCCTTCTCCTTCTCCCCCTCCTCCCCCCATGGCAGATGTTGTGGTCTCATTTGATTGCATAGGAAAACTGCAGTGATACAGCAAACACCCAGAGAGATATGATGACAAATGGGTCCAGATCCCGGTAAATTACTTTCTGCTCAAATCGAAATTTCATTCAGTTTGTTGCTAGCAGAGATGAAGTAATCTAAATTGTGGACTCAGGAGCAGATAGAGGGAAGTTGGAGCAAGCATTTCATTATCAAGAGAGAGAGAAGGTTAGGATGAAAGAGATGAGCAGAGGCAAATCTTAAGTGTTGACACCATGATTGAAAAGGTTAACCCATACACATTATATATCAACCTGGATAGCAGAGAGTTTCTAATGGAAAGTCTGCACTGATGGAGGTTTACGGGAGTTTCAATACACTGAGCATGATGTCTTCTTAGATATACAATCAAATCCTCTTAACCCTTTTGATGACTCATATCTCAAGATATGATTAAAGTACAAAAGAGTTCTTCATATAATTTCAAGGACACAATGCATTTAAACTCTAGTCATGAATTGTATCTTTTTTTTTTTTTTATGATGAACCCAGTAATCTGATAAAATGTGTGTAGAACAGAATTGTTTTGTATTTGCTAGAGGTGTAAGTCAATATTTTGATTAAATCCGGGGCATCCTCTTCCTCTGCGGTAGGCAGAAGTTAGTTGTGACCCCCAAACAGATTTTCCCCAGGTTATGTAAATCACTCATAAAGTGTGAGGCCTGCGCCTAAGCATTCAGTCTCTGTCAAATGCACTCCAAAGGGAGAGCCAAAGGCCAGGGATTTCTTTTTTCTTTTTCTTTGCTTTAGGATTATTCATCGGTGTCACCCGTCATCTTTGTTTCAGATTATTTGGGAATAGCGGTGCTTGCAGCGCTTGTGGACAGTCGATTCCTGCGAGCGAACTCGTCATGAGGGCCCAAGGCAATGTGTATCATCTTAAGGTAGAATTCGTTCTTCCTCTCTTTTTAAAAGAATCATACCTTTCCTACATGGAGATAAAGCAAAGCGCGTTTCTCTTTAGTACGAACTCCGTTTTCTCAAGCTGCAGACTCTGAAGGAACCTATTGAGACTGTAGCGTGGCAGTGATGATTACCTACCCACCCGCATCACACTGCCCCCGCACCACACAGGCATACACATTTGTCTGTTTCTGTCTTTGTTCTGATCCAGTTTATTGTACTGATCCAATTTATTGTGTTTTGGCTTACTGATTTCTGGAATCATGTTGAAGGAAGAAACACACTAAACCTTAAGTGGCTCTGTATTTGACACATACCTGCTTTAAAATAGTTTATAAACTTGCGACCAAAAAAAGAAAGGAAAAAGATAAAGACTTGTACTTGTTTTCAGTGCATTTGCTTTTCCCTTTCAGTGTTTTACATGCTCTACCTGCCGGAATCGCCTGGTCCCGGGAGATCGGTTTCACTACATCAATGGCAGTTTATTTTGTGAACATGATAGACCTACAGCGCTCATCAATGGCCATTTGAATTCACTTCAGAGCAATCCACTACTGCCAGACCAGAAGGTAAAGACCCCGCAGTTACTAATAAGCTTTATTAGAGCAAGTTGGGAGGTTCAACCTCTTTGAACCTAGCAAGGGAATTTTCCTGGGTGCTTGTATTTTTGCATGTCCTTTTGAAGAAATGTAGATTACTCATACATACAGAGTTCAGAAATAGGAGAGTTGATTAAGTTGTGAATCTTTTCTAGCTAAAAAGAAAAATCCTTCTCATTTTATTATATTTGTAGCTTTACCGTTGTTGAACATAGGATTATCACATGCAAAATCAAATAGAGCATAAAACTTATATATAACTAGTTGTTTATCCCATTTGACAATTTTGAAATTCAGAAGCATGATAGATGTGAATAAGGTTATTGGGGGAGGAAAAGTAGAACATTTATGGTAGGAAAGGGAATAAACGTCTTTGTCATGACAGAATGATTTCTGTATTAATAATAGCAATCTGGACACCTGCCTTCCAAGTCCAATTTACAATGCTTTTATTTTTAGAAAATCAGTTTTACAAAACATTCTATAATTCTAGAGGAGAGCATTTTTGTTGATTGGTAGTCCCGTAAAATTTGAATAAGTTATGACTTTTAAAACAGAACTCTAACTCTTCCTAATCACTTTGGGCTACTGATAGCTCCATTAAAGATTATGTATCTCGATTCTTCATCCACACCTGGAAAGTTTTTGGACCAGAGTTGGAAATGAGGACATTATTCGAGCGTACAGGTCACGTAGTATTAGAAGGCGCTTCAGAGGGAAAATTGGTGATCAACAGTTGTCCAGCACACCCAGGACTGGATAGTTTTAGATCTATTTTAATCTCCTTAATAAGTCCTATAGCTATGCAAGTGAGTGCATTTTGATAACTGCTGTGCCTAATTTGTAACAATTACTGTCAACCTTCAGTTAAGAGACTGTTCATTCTACACTGGCCCAGAAAAGAGTGAAATGTATGACTCGTGTGCATAATTTTATTCACATCATATTTCATACTGATTATGTATTGATGACATTGATTCATTTACTCTTTACAGCGCCACTTGCATGGATATTAAATCTTATTGACCACAGATGAATTTTAATTTCAGATCGGTGATAGATTTTTCCATCAGCTCTGATAGTATGTTTGACTTTTTCATCATTAACCCAGGCAATCACACAGCACTGAGTTATTGCATTGAAACAAAAAGTGCACACTTCACTTGGTAATTCTTTATGGATTTACAATAGGAACTTCATTAATGTCTGTTGTAAGGATCACAAAACAAAAAACATTTATCTGCAAATAGGAATTTAGCAAGCTTCAAAAGTTTCGGGAAAAAATATTAGGCTTCTTTGTCTTCTGCAGTGCATTTTCTTAATGCTGTGTATGGGGAAAATGACTAATATTTGAAAACTTTTAACCATTTAAAATTATACTGCCATATTTTAATGCTCATATTTATCATTTTTCCTTACACAAGTTTACGGAATAACTTTAAATGTATTTTCCATTTCTTTATTAAGTAAATGTTAATTACCTCACAATATGCACACTTTAATTTACTAATACAGGAAGCTACATAGAATGCTGTCTTAAGAATAGAAGTCTAATTTTTTATTGCAAATTAACCAGTCACCATTGATGAGACATTTCAAGCTGCTTTAAGGAATGCCAATACATATAAATATGTACAGATTTTTGTGGTTTGAATTCTAATAAAGTGAATCTGTATAGAAGAATTGAGAACAATGAATGGGTAACATAAATATTTTCAGATACCCATTTCAATTTAGAGGCAAAGCCATTTGTAGTTATACTTGGTAGCTTAAAGAAAAAATGAGCTAGGAATAAAACAGTTGATCTCTTCCCCACTCCCTCCATTGTGAAAGCTTAGTTTTTACCTAAATTCTTTCTTGACTTTGTTACTGGTTCTATACCATTTCTTTTCATGACTTAGCAAAATTTAAAAAATGATTGTTAGAGCTCACCAACATGCATGGTGAGATCTGAAAAATGTGGAGACGTGATAGAAAACGTAGCCAAAACGAAGCACTGAACATAGGCAGTAGCAATGTTAGCTAGGGACTAAGTGCAAAGGACAAATAAGAAATATGAGCAGGGTCTCCGTACCATCTTTTTGAGTACAAGGTGATGTAAATTTTGAGATGTGAGGGAAACTGGAGAAAAATCTGGTTTACGTGGTTTCAAGATTGCATGTATTGTGCCTTTCATATAAATCTCCTGTTTTCCATACTTTTTTTTCCGAATGAGGAAAGGTAGGGTGTTCGTTTTGGAACACAAAATATATAAGGCGATGAATATGAACCTACTAGTGTGTATTAATATTGGAAGCCAGAAGAGACAGGTGACCTTCAAAAATTAATAGCTCTTAAAAGGCGAAAGGATATATAACTTAAGGATATGTTCTTATCAGAAGTTGGTGAGAAGCTGTGTTTTGGGGGTGACGTTAATTAAGAACATTTTCCTGTTGGTATAAATGTCTCACATTTTTGCCCTTGGTGCTCAGCTCACCATGAGCACAGTCAATTCACAAGGTAGTTTTTGTAAATAAAGGTTTTAGGCAAGCCGAACACGGTCCAGAGAGATATTAATGAGAGGGCAAGGGGGAAGAAGTAATGAAAACACACTTCCTGGTGGAACATAAACTGTTTTGTGGTCCTGGAGAATGCTTTAAAATTATTTTTTCCAAAAGCCTCTGGCGTTTCTTTTCTGGAGGAGATGAGATGGGGAGAAATGACAAATAGCTCCATTTGATTATTTTCTTCTCTCTCATTCTCCATATTTTTGGTAGGGAAAATTGGACATTAATTTCGGCCGTTTTCCTTCTATTTGCAGAACCAATTACGTTTTGTGCATAATGCATAATAAATATACCCAAGCATCCTTTGGCTTAAAAATAATGAATTGATTATTTGTAATCCCGTCTTTACAGCAGCTAATTGTATGGAAAGTGTAGACCCCCATCATCTGGTCCCTTTAAACTTTTATTCTTCTGAAATTTGTTCCCAATGTCTGGGATATGTAGTTTAGTTCTTGTTCTGCATCATCGGCTTTTGTGTATTCTGAGAACAAATAATTTTAAGCTTTTAAATCATATAGTCTCTTGGCCGAAATCTCAAGACCACTAGTATTCAAAGGATCTACAAAATGTTATAGCTGATATCATTTAAAGGAGGCTTGGCTATCCTTAGGAGAATATTGCCTTCTAGAGAGTTATGTAAATGCAGTCAGGAATTGTGGCTAATTTTTTTTTTCTTTCCCCTTTTTGTAAATTTTTGCCTGCTCTGGAATTCTTTCTTCTATGCAGGAGTGATGGTTCCATCTAGAATTATTGTGCTTTTCAGTAAAGTAAGAGATCACACCTCTTTAGCTGGAGGAAAATTTAGCAAGTGTCCTAGTTTACATATCACTTCGCAATTCCCCTGTAGTTACATAATTGGTGTTGTGTGTGTGTCCATCGTAGAGGACATTTGATGCTCATTTATTAAATATGCTCGCTGGCTGCTGCCGCATCTTTGTTCTGGACAGACAAATTACCTTTCTCACACTGAGCTTCCACTCTGGGGAATTAAGCCTCCACCACTTTAATTAGCTTGGAAGTGGGGGGTTGCAGTTCCTAATAGACTGCAGGCTTTTAGTAAGTTAGGGAAAGAGTGAAACGAGAACTTCCTGGGAAGCTCAAAATGTCATTTAAAACCATAAAAACCTAATATATATTATTTCATTTTGGTAATTGCAAACAGATTGTATTTGATGACTGTAGATTGTCATTTCTAGCTTAGACATTAAAGTTAGACTTCCACTGAACTACATTCTTTAGTTGATCATAAGTCATTAACACATTACATGTTTGATTCATATATTTAGAATATGTAATATTAAGTGACATAGATAGGAAATATTAAGTGAAAAGTACTATTCGAATATTTGTATGTATATGTGTGTGCACGTAAACACACGCACACATGCCCACATATAGGTGTGCAGGTCCGTGCCTATACGTAGAGAAGGACAGGGGCGAATAGATGTCACATGGAAGTATCAGAATAATAACTGCCAATATTTGCTTAGCTTTTATTAAGTGCCAGGCACTGTTGAAAATACTCCACATGTATTATGAAATCCTTACAACAGCCATATTATCCTCACTTTAAAGGTGAGGAAACTGAGACACAGATAGGTTAAGTAACTCGTCAAAAGTTACACAATTGAACATATTAACCCAAAACTTCCTTGGGCCGGGGGTCTGTAGGGAAACTTGGCTCTGAATGTGCCTTTAAGATACGACTACTGGCAAGTAGTTATAATTCCTTTCAGAAACTTGCTTTTAACAGAGTTAAGCAATTCATTGTAGAACTTTACACCAGAAACTTTCTGAAAGTCCATTTATTGTCTCATTTTCTCTGCTAGTAAAAATGTAGAAAATGTTATGCTTTAGTTCTTCACTGCCGGAGTAAGTAGCGTAGAAAGCCTCCATCAAGTCACAGTTGGGAAGTAATCTAATAAAAGAAGATTAGTGAATAGAGAAAAGACAAAAGCAGTCATATTTGAGTTTAATATCTCTCAAATTTAGCATTTTAGCTAAGATGCCCATTTTTATTTCTTGCAGGTCTGCTAAAAGGTCAGAGTAATGCAGAATGCGTGCCTTCATCTCAGATTTTGTTCATCACAGGTGGATCCCATGTGTCTTCAGTAGACAAGTCACCTTTGTAGCTAGCACCAGTGCCAGCTCCATGCCATTGCACCTTCTTTAGTCTTGATTGCCCTTCCTGCATTTATTGGTGTATTAAAATGACTGAATATGAACATTAAGGACTCCATGAACCTGGGCTAATGGGAGACTGTAGAGAAAATGAAAAAAGATCCACCGGAGGACATCTTGGGGGGGTGGGGGTGGGGAGCTTGGGAGGAGGGAAATGACTAATGAAGCTAATTAAAAGAAGCATTCAAATCTGCTTTCTACCTTCATTAACAATTAGCAGGGCACTGGCCAGAGTTTGTACCCTGTGTTTTACCTTAACAACATTCTACTTGCTCTTTGTATATTTAAGTGTTGTAAGGAAATGTGTTTCAATCAAAACCGAACATGAGATAAGGAAAAGAGATGTGGCTTTTGTGATATTCTATCACAAACACTTTTATTGTATCTCTGTAAAATACAATGTATGTATGCATGTAAGTGTTTTCGTCCTAATGTTGCTACTCCCATGGCGAAGGAAAAAAAAAAAGAACAAAAAGAGAAAAAAAAATTGGAAAAAAATCAGGCTCATAGCAGCTACTGTGTAGAAATTTCCCTCTACTTCTAATTTGCTGAATGAAGAAAAAAAATCTTTTATTTGTGATATTTTCAGAGACATTTGCTCTAGTATGGTGTATTTAAATAATAAAAACTTAAAAGAAAAAATATTTGATGGAGTTTGGGTTTAAACACTGCTTCTCCTCTTCTGTATTTTGGAAAAATTCAGGGTTTTCGTGTGATACCAAGCTCACTTGAAATTTTAGGGGTTGAGGGAGGTGGTGTGTATATTTATTTAGCTCTGAGCCAGTAAGGTATTCTCCAAATTACTTAACCATGCCGTTTTGGCAGGGGTACAAAGCAATGTTTCTTAACTGAGTCCTTTTTATAAGTTCGGAATATTCTGTTAACAGCACTTCATTACACCTCTCCTATATCACAGTGCATCTTTTGTGTTTATATATAAATATTTGTTTGATTCTTCAGCTATTTCATTTATTCTTTTTTCTCAATAGGAACACCTTGGGTATTGATGAAAAGCATGTTAAAGAATGTGGCATAACCATCTTGTTCCCTTACCAAGTATATAGCTTTTGAAGGAAATAGCATTTCTGAACCATACCTGTACATATTTTGAAGTTCCATTAGTTGTTAGGGACCCGGAGCTCTTTTATAGACATCTTCGATGGGTGAAACAGCCATTTCCTTTGAGTTTTTTAGACTCATGTGGTCTGCTGTGTGATTTGTTTATTTTGTTTTGCTCTAACACTCCTCTACCAACTCTGCCTTTCCATGTTTGGGAGAGGATTTGGAATTCATTTAATAGTAGTCTTGAGATAATTTAGATCCTAGTTCTAGGCAGCAGAGTATGCCCAACAGCTTCTGCATTGCCTGCAGAGGTGCCCTGAGGAAAGCATGTGTAGGCCAAGGACTCAGTAGGTCCATGGCCAGTGCTGGAGGGAGGAAAAACCAAAGAAGCTTCACTGCCAGACTCATTACATATGTGAGCAAATCTAAACTATGACTTCTATCACAGGTTAATAAAACCATGTGTGTTTACAATGCCACTTTCAATTTTCTTTGTAAAAACGGCATTTGTTTTATTTTCTTTTCTTCCAGAAGAGCTCCCGATGTAGACCGTCTCTCTGAACAGAAATAGGTTATATAGAGAGGTCGAGGTTAGCACACCTCAGCTAGCACAGTCAGCTTAGCTTCCCTTTGAGATCTCTGCTCACTTGCTTTCAGATTGCAGGCCGGGATGAAAATCAGTTGCTCAAACTGTAAACCTCCAGTAGGAGAATTTTTAAAGGCAGTTAAAGTTAATAGTTTTATTAGAGTTTTATAAAAAGAAAATGCAAGAAAAATAAAATGAACAAAATCACGTAACATCTGTTTGAATTAGATCCTTGAGGAATTTCTAGGAACTTAGACTCTTCAGGATGGAAAAGGGGAAACGTTAATAAGAATGCAGGTATCTTCTATATTTTTGTCATAAGCACTCGTCCCATATAGTGTAGAAATTCAAAGGAGATAGCTAATAACTTTTAGTAAGTAATATAGTGTGGCAGTTAGTGATGTGGAGGGCTAAGGTCATTAAAGACTTTAAATGAACTATTATATGGCTGGCTCCTCAAGCACTGCTGCATATTTAATAACAAGCTTCTAAAAGCATTTCTTAAGTTGCAGACCTATAAGATTACAAATGTCACTCATGTTAGTATAATCCACATGCAAGTGATGAAGCCTTCTCTTTGATGTGCTAAATTGGAGAAGGACTAATGGAGCTATGAATATACAATAGAACATATTTAAGTAGTAGTCTTGCTTTAGGTAAAACACTTTTCTTGAAACCAGAGGCATTTCAAACAATAAAATGTGGCTCTAATGGGGATGCTCTGTGGATAGAAAGCCCCTAAAAACAGGTTTATTCTGATGTGAGCAGTGATTTTGTTCCTCCCCCAACCGCAACCCTAACATTGCTTTGAGAGGAAAAAAAAATCCACCAGCTTGTTCACCTTCATCATTGCATTTGTGATGTTAGCGAGGGATACTCTGTTCTTTCGAAAAGACTTATTTGATACTACCCACGTCGTAGAGTGAGATGGCCACCAGTTCCTGTAAGAAGTGCAATTTAAAAAGCAAATATTTCTGAGCCCTGCTGAACTCCTGATTTAAAAAAAAAAACATGTTTATGAGACATATAAATGTCTCAATCATGCAAACTCACTCTTGCTAATGAAACAGTTTTATAAAAAGATTATCCTTTGAAAGGATTTAATGTTTTTTACCTGCCTAGTTAGGTTTACACATCCCGAAAGGCATGAGGACCTGAAAGAAGCCTTTCCAAACCAAACCGTTTGCCACAAGAAACTATTTCCACCTCTTCATGAATTATTAGGAAATAGTTTAACATGGGCTGTAGTGTCTTATAAAGTGCAAAATGAGAAAACTCACACCAAAATGAAGCATGTGAAATTGTCATCCTTTTAATATTAACTATTTAAATTCTTTCTTTTGCCCTTATTAACACTGATATTTGAAACAACTAATCATCTAAAATGAAGCTTCTAAGTGGCTTTAAATGTCAGTATAGTAAGATTCTAATGCGTACCGCTATTTATATAAAATATTTCTTAGGACCAATAAATTATATAACAGTAAATCCAAGAGCTATATATCAAGAGACCAGTGAAGACTTTCTGTCTAGCCTAAATAATTGTATTTAAATTGAGAAGAGGTTTTGCAAGCGATTCCTTCACCCGAGAATTACATCCTGGGTGCTTGTGCACCTATGACTCAGTTTGAGAGGCCGTTGGAGAAACAGACCATTTACAAGTTGATGTGACTTGTCGCTCTGTTACTGAGACTCACCTATTGTCAGTCCAGCCAAGTCACAGAAATTCTTATTGCAGTTAAATAGCAATTTGTTTCCATGAAACTGCAATTAAAGTATTACTGAGCAGCCATTTTAGATTGGCAGTGCTCTGAACGCATGTTAAACAGCCAGCAACTCCCACTTGCAGAGTCTGAGATCTGACTAGCAGCAAAGTGTAACACATTCACCCATGTTGGGTATCTAGTTAAGAGGCATTTGTAGCCCTCTGCTCCCATTGTGAACATGCTGAGAGCCATGACAAGTCAGGGCTGACTTTTAGAAGGTGAACTTGCAACTTACCTCAAGTGAATACTATTTTCAGTTGTACAAGAAGTACTTTATGCTAGTAGATATGTGCATGTTTCCTAGAGGGAATGTTTCCAAGTTCAGATTGATTCTGCTGAGAATGGACTGCAACGCAGAGGCCTCAAGCCAATCATGTACTACAGGTCTTGACATGTTACAGCTGTGTAAACAGGGCCGTTCTATCTCCTAAATCACAACTAATAAAGCATAGGATGAAAATCAATTGATTCTGTTATAAGTTCTTTGAATGACACTGAAAAGTTGTTTAATGACTCTGTTGGAATGGACAAGCCTGAGTTGAGCCACCAAAATACCTGTTTTAATTGTCTCTCTCCCCTCAGAAACAGGGCAGGACAGCTTTCCTGTGTATTAGCTTTGCCACCAGCAGATCAAAACCTGCTGGGGAAAGAAAGGATATGAACTGAATTCTTCCTGCGGATCTAAAGTTCAGGATTTGTTGAGTGAGAAAGGCGAAGTGCAAAGGTTTTATTGAAAATGCGAAACATCGATGTAAGTTCCTGAGAGAGGAACGGATTTTAGAGGTGGTGTTTTAAAATGCAATTAGCACTGAATTCTAACCAGCTTGGAAACAATCATTAGCTCACGGGAACAGGAGGGATCTCACCTTCCTTCAGCCTAAAAAGTTCCCCCTACCTTGAATCAAAAGGTTTATGTCCTCAACTTTTTCAAAAACAATTTTCATGTGCAGTGCATCTATTTGTAGGCTTTCTTCCGTGTTGTTTGAGCTTTTTTTTTTTTTTAACTAAGAAGAAAACATTAAAGAAGTTTCTTCCTAAATTAATTTTTCATTTTCAGTGAATTGAATGTTTTTAAGGAACTGTAAAGAGAAAATCTGAAGACAAACTGAATTTACAAATGAAGATTAATTAGGAAAACAGAAAAGGAAATTGCTTGCTTGGGCTGCAGTTGTATAGCTTTTTCTTTATTTAAATAAGGTTTAGTAGAGGTGGGTGTGTCTTAAATTCTGCATATCCCTCTCCTTCAATTTCTATCATCCATCATGGGACTTACACTTTTCATAAGCTTTACATTTTTAAATATAATGTTTACTATAATAACTTTATCTTAGAGTTTCATAATGCTTTGTAAATGTGTTTGTATCCTAACATTTACAATTAACAAGTTCCTTATACGTTATTTTACTCAGTCGCCACAATACTCCTCTTTATCATTATTGCCTCAGTTTTACAGATGAGGTTTTACAGATGAGGTCACTGAGAGTGAGGTGAATAGGTACTCTGGGTGCAAAATATAACGGGGTACCAAACAATCGGTAAAAATAAAAGTAATGCAAAAACATGCATGATGAACAAAATATTACAATTTTAAATAAAGGCAAGGTCAGTATTTTCTTTTGCCTCAGGCTCTAACATGGCTGCCCACTGTTATTAAGGCCCACAGTGCCAAAACTATCTGAACCCTGGCATTTTGGGCATTTTGATACACTTGCCTTCTGCAACAGTGATATACTTTATTGCATGAACTATAACTATGTTTTTATCTCCCCTTAAAAAACTAAAGTATTGCGTTTAATCTTTATCCAACCTGGAATGCCAACTCATTTAGACTGCTTGCCTATCTTGGCTTTGCTCTAAAAGAAATTTCTTTTGAGTTTTGACAAATCTCAACAACCTCATGATGGGTAAATTAAGTATAATTGATAACAACTCTGCCCACAAGTTGTTGCTGAGGAAAAAGACCTGGACTTTAGTAATCATATTAATTCAGAAAGCAGAATGGATAAATACATCCCATTTACTAATGGTATGTTTAAAATGTTTGAATGAGCTGTGACTTGAGTCTGCCGATAATACTTGTAGTAAATAAAAGATCGATGAATTTGATTCTATAAAAGTAACACATACTTTTGTAAGTATAAAAGAAGTAATACAAACGATAATTTTTATAGAAAAATTTCACATTTTCTTGTGTGATGTGAAAAGCAGACGTACCACAAAAGAACTAATATTCATATTTGTTTTAAGATGGGAAAGCACTGAAATGTTCAAGTGGAACAGATTATACCTTTAATTATATCCAAACATGATTCTGAGCTGATTTAAAAAAAAATTGGCTGTACTTCTTATTTTCCCATTAATTGCTAGAATCCAAAAAGATATCAAGATTTGTAAATAAATTGCTATAACACACCATTAAATCCAAGCTGCCTTTATTACAAAGAAAAAATAGTTAAGAAAAAAATTCTACTCAATGTAATAAAACTATTTTGATATCGATATAAAAGTTAAGCAAAAAAGACTTTTCTTCTTGGTTTGTATTCTTGACCACAGTGGATTTTGGTGCCAAAGTACCAGTTAATAAAGCCCATAATGTCTATATGTTATTTCATGGAGTATCTCAGTCCAGTGATTCTTTGCAGGCTATCTTTTAATTTTTTTATTCTGCTATGTGCAAAATGAGACTTAAGTTAGCCAGTATATGTTTTCTCTGGTCTGAAGATTAAATTACCCTTCTCATTGGATATCGATGGATATACACATATCCACTTTAGGTTGTAAAGACCTAGAATATATGAGGAGATCAGCACACTGTAGATTCAAAACTGCAGAACGTTGATTATAAAGGATGAGATACTATGTATTTGTTATGTGTATATTGTGACTTAAGCTCATATCAGTAAGTTGAGTCTGGTACATCATTGAGGGGTAGGCAGGATTTGCACCAGGTAATGAAGCAACCTCTTGGACCCAACCTCTTGGTTATAGATACTATTCTCTATAGTATGACTGAAAACCACCTCGGTAGATTCCAGTTTTTCAGCAAATGCCACGCATACCCAGAACTGAATAATCAATACAATCAGTAGCCTGAATAGTGTTCATCAGGGTTTTTTTTTTTGGAGGGGGGTTTAAGAGGAGATTCAGGGGTGGGAATAGATGTAAATTATGAAATTTATAATAGATAAAATATTTTCTTGTAAAATTCTAAGCTGTGGAGAAATTTCTATCATGAGGAAAGGAAGTAGGCTGAAAAGAAGGAATGATTGCCTAAATAAATCGCTCTTCAAGGAAGGGTTAAAGGGCTGGAGTCTCAGTGCATTTTGGGAAGAATTCTGAATGGGCTCCCCAAACAATCTCTTCACATACCCCATTTACATGGTTTTGTTTGTCTTATTTCACTACTGTCAACAAGATCCTCTGCCCTACCAACACAGGACGCTGTCACCGTGCATGGTAAAACTCAAGCTGTGCTTTTGTGTACTGCAAGGCTGTGACATCAGGAGGTTTCAGACATTAGCGCTGTTGGCAGTTTTTAAAAGTTGATATGATACAGCATTTGGTGACACTTCACAGGTATGTCAGGGAGAGCTGAAGTGAAATGGAAATTGCAACAGAAAAAAAGCAGACTTCAATGTCTTGATGAAGTTTGGGGTACCACTGTGGAAAGAAACATTGCCTCTGGTTTTTTAAAGCTACAGCCACTGGAAATCTAATCCTTCCCTTCTCTGAGGGTGAAATGGAAGCAGTAGGGCTGGAAGAGATGGCAGGGGCAGATTTGTTTTCTGATTTGTTATTGAGTGAATCAGGGGGGTAAACAGGCTTGATTTTCAAAGGACATGCAATCCTAAATGGATTTCTGACACTGAGGCTTTTATCTGGGTCTTTCTTCCTAGAGATGTGTATAATTCACAAAACTCCATCAGTTACCTTATGCTGTAAGCAATTTTTTTTTATTTTTTACCCTCTTTAAGTAGTAAAACATGTTTTAAAATTTAAAAAGGGGAAAAGATTCAGGCTGGCTTGGGAGCTCTGGAAAGGCATTCTTTGCTGTGGGCCAAGTGAAGGTGTAGCTGTAATATTTTTCTCCCTAAATTGTATTTTATACTTTTTAGCCCAGAATTTGATTTTCAACAGGCCTACCAAAGGATTCTGCCTCTGAAATCCCCTTGTTTTGTATGCAGATGGCATGTTAATGAACTCATTACTGTGCATTTTATCCAGCACTGGACAGATTTGTGACATTATTTTTCAAAACAAAACAGGGCTAGGCAGTTGGTTGGTTGGGCCTGATGAAAATTGGTTGACTAAGTTAAAAAAATATTTCCCAAAACACTATCAACCTGCTCAGGGCTGCTGCTAAACAGTCTATTAAACTATTCTTACTCCCTCCATTCCCCTTAAAAAGATACTTTGATCTCCTTGCATTCCTAAAGATTTTTAGAACTGTGCTCCTTCCAGAAGGTGTATGGTCCAATTCCATTTTCATTCTGGGCTTTTCCAGACTCATTCTGGGCTTTTCTCTTTGATTCCTTGGACAACTATGGGCATCTTTTATAGCTATGTAACTTCTTTAGCTCAGGTTTCTGCACCAACCCAGGGAGAGACAGCGCTCACTGTTTTAAGGGGAATACTATGCAAATTAATGATGGAATATTTAACCTTGTATTTTCGCTTTGTGCTTTTTAGAATGAAGATACTCACGCCTTCCCACTACCTCCCCTTTTATTTTAAAGCATGTAATAAAGCATCTATTTTACTGTCATGTGAAATAAGCACCAAACTGGGAGTCGAGAGACACCTAGGATTTAATTCTAGTCCTGACGGGAAGTCAAATGGAACCTTTGATTAAATTTGTCTTTTCAATAGAGTAGTAGCCATGGGCTGATCATTTAGTCTCACTACCTTGTTTTGCCCATCTGTTAAATAGGAACTTACTAATAACAGCTATATTTGCCAGTGCATTAGATGCATTCACTGGAAGATAAAAAGGTTTTATATTCTGAGGATGGTATTCTTTTGGATTGTAAACAGTGAAACAATGGAAAATATAGTAACTTCTCTGATTTAAGGATGAATTATGAGGTCTTCAATTTACTTCGAAAATTACTGTAGCCAACTCTTGCTAGTCTTCTCTTCTCTAATGGAGGGAAATTATAATATAGATTAATTCTAAACAATGGATAACACATGATTTGTTTTTGGTTGAGATGTAATATGTAATTTTTTTTTTCATTTTTTGAAAAGTATTTTTTAAGCAGTTGTAAGTTCACAACAAAATTGAGAGGAAGATAGAGATTTCTCACATCCCCCATCAAAGTAGTACATTTATTACAACTAATGAACTTACATTGACACAGCATAATTATCCATAGTTTTCATTAGGGTTCACTCTTGGTGTTGTACTTTCTATGGGTTTGGACAATGTATAATGACGTACATCCATTATTATGGTATCATAAATGGTATTTTCACCACCCTAAAAATCCTCTGTGCTCTGCCTATTCATCCCCACCCTCCCCGCCCCCGCCACAAACCCTGGCAACCACTGATCTTTTTCTTGTCTCCGTAGTTTTGCCTTTTCCAGAATGTCATATAGTTGGAATTGTATAGTATGCTGCCTTTTCAAATTGGCTTCTTCCACTTAGTAATATGCCCTTAAGTTTCCTCCATGTCTTTTCATGGATTGATAGCTCATTTCTTTTCATGGCTGAGCG
>NW_011888803.1:9666654-9670865 GCF_000151845.1 Pteropus vampyrus
ACCATGTCTTATGCAACTTTTGCTTCCTTGAAGTACTTGCTCTTGAATTCTTGAGCTTCCATGTAAGCAACCCCACTGCCCTGAGAGAAGCCTATAAGGCTTGTGAGGAAGCCCAAACTAAACCTTATGGAGAGCCCGTGGAGAGGCCTGCGCGCGCGCGCGCGCGCGAGAGAGAGAGAGAGATACCTGGCTAGCTCCAGCCACTATCTGTGTGCAGCTGCAGGAGAGACTCCAAGTCCAGGCAAATCATTCCAAAATTCCTAGTCCACAGAAACCAGAAGAGATAATAATATATCATTGATGTTTTAAGTCACTAAGTTTTGGGGGTGATTTGTCATGCAATAATAGTAACCGGAATGCAGAAAAAAGACTTACTTAGGACTTACTTACTAGCAGACCCAGAAATCAAACAGATATAGTTGTTCCAGGCTTTTTCATGTATTGCTGTTAAATAAATAGGAGAGAGAGCAGCAAAATGAGCAATCAGCAACTGGACTGGGTATCCAAGTTGTCTCCTGGCCTGCCCTTGGCTACCGATGAAATGTAAGTCATTTCATCTCTCTGGACCTTCCCTCTATCACCACGTGAATGAATTGGACTACAATCGAGTTTTAAAGATTTTGTGGTTCTCACCTCTGTGCTTCTATCTATTAAGAATCATAATGTCCGTGCTCAAGATATCAGTGTAGGGGTATGACAGTGCCTTTCTCTTATCATTTCTACAAGAAATTCATGCACAAAGCAACGGTGGCAATATAATTGTAAAGTCATTCACTTGCTCTTTTAGTCCTCCAACTTCCCTCCTTATCTTTTCTCATTCGTTCATTCATTTGACAAATATTTGGTGAGCACCTGCTAGTGTCAAACACTGTCCTAAGTACTAGAAAAGCAGTTTTAAAAAGGTAGAATAGTCCTGCTGTTATGGAGCTTACATTTGAGTTGAGAAGGCATAGGGAACAATTTGGTAAAGAAAGGAACAAGATGATTTTAGATAACGGTGTTTCCTATGAAGACAATAGAACATATTGGAGGTATTGCTTAGATTGCAGGTCGAGAAAGGATTCTGTGATGAGGTGAGTTTGAGCTGAAACCTGAGCAAAATGCAGAGCTGATCTAAGAGTGTTCCAGGTAGAGGGCACAGCAAGAACAAAGGCCCTGAGGCTGGAACAATGTGGGTGTGTTCTGGGGAGTAGAAAAAGGTCATCGTGATTGGAACAAAGCTAATAAGAGAGAGCATTGTATGAGAGGAGGTTGGAGGGGTAGGCAGGGGCCAGATTTAGTAGGATCTTGTAAGTGGTAAGGCATTTCAGTTTTATTCTACGTACAAATTGAAGAGATTTTAGGAGTGGAATGATGTGATGTGAGTGAGTGATTTATGAGATTTATGTTTTTAAAAGGTTATGCGTGTCATTCATCCATTTAATGGTTTCTAAGAAAGGGTTTCAACACATATTGACCATACTGGCTACTGAACAAGGTTGGGCTGTGGAGCTGCAGAGGGAGGTGAGTGGGCCTGGAGGACCAGGCAACAGCTAAGCACGAACTGAAAGCTACATGGGACCTTCAGATTATGAGACTGATGCATGACCTACCGTGCTAAGGAGGCAACTACAGAATAAGGGTCAAGGGGGTCAAATATATGGTGACAAAAGGAAATTTAAGTTTGGGTGATGAACACACAATATAATATACATATGACATATTATTGAATTGTACACATGAAATCTATATAGTTTTATTAACCAATGTCACCCCAATAAATTTAGTTAAAACAAAAAGACATAGGAAATAGGAAAGTGAGGTGAGGAAGAAGTATAGCTTGTGCTTGAGGATCTGTGAACACTGAGTACGGATAGACACAGGATTCAAGGGTATGAGAAATGAGCCAGAAGGGAAGACAGGGGCCAGGTCGCTATAAAACCTTGTAGACTGCTTCAGGATTGGACTTAACCTGAAGCAGTGGGTTTGTGATGACACATTCAAATTTCCACTTTTGCTGCCGTGTGGATGGTGATTAAAGTGGGCAAGATTAGTAGAAGTAGGAAGACAAGCTAGGCTTATGGCAGTAATCAGGGGAGAGACAATGGTGACTTAGAGCAGGGCAGGAGCAGTGGGAATGGAGAAACTTACCTGGGTTTGAGAGTGGTTGAGGTTATAAGAAATAGGGCTTAGAGATTAACTATAGGTGGATGAGGTAATGAGTGTGGAGTCCAGGGTGGTGCAGAGGATGGGTGGATGGAAAGCAGACTTCTCTGACCTTTATGTTGTGAACCAGAGATGGAGACTAGGTTCCAGGGCCTAAGGTGAAACAATCTCTTTTGCTCCTTCCATCTTAATTATATACTCTCTGGCTGCTTCCAGTGTTAATGGACACTGAGGGGGAGAGAGGAGGAGAATGTAGGGGCCCTTTCTTGAAGGAGAAAACAATGAACCAGAAGATTACTTTATGCTTGCGCCCTATGTGCACGAATGGACAGTTAAATTTACCTAGCTTGTAGTATTTTCTAGGTACTAAATCTAGTTCTTTTCCAAGAATATTAGATGCATTAGAGTCCTTATCTAACAACAACATGTAAAACTGAGACTCTTACTTCTGTTGTCTTCAAAAACTTTAGTCCTGCCACCACTGAGCACCTGTCCATGCCAAGATCTGGAAGACAAAGAGGAACCAGAGCAGGATAGGAAAGTTCTTGTGAAAATCACTCTGATTTGTGCCTGCCACCTCCCTCCCACCCTCCCTCTCCTGTCCCCCGATGGCATCTTGTTGCTCTTCTTCTTAACAGTTTTTGAAAAGTTAACGGTGAAAAAGACAACATTTAGACACATATTATAAAGAAAGCATATAAATATATGTCTTGCCGCTTTAACAGCTTGGGTTTGTCTCAATTTTCTTTAAGTCAGAAAAACTGAAAACAACAACAACAACAACAAACCAATAGCAAAACATAGAGGCATTACTCAGCCCTGTTTTGAGACACGTGACTCTCATTCAGGTATTGAGAGCCATGTGTTGGAGCACGACTACTAATTTATTGTAATATTAATGAAAGTATAAGAGTGGGACCTTTGGGTGTTTATTGCTTATGGTCCTTCAAAGGTTTCTATCTTTTTTGATGCATGGCTAACAAAAGTAGAAACGACTTAAGCCAAGACTTCTTTTTAACCTTTGTATAAGTTATATAACACACCGGTCTAGGGGAGGCTTATATTAAAATAAACACAGAGTTTATTTTAAACTCTGGCTCTATCACCACCCAGCTGTATGATATCATGGGCAGTATTAATGCATCTCTCCAAGCCCCGGTTTCCTTAACCGTAAAATGGCATAATCATGGTATCCACCTTAGAAGACAATATTTAATGATTAATAGTACAGACTCTGGAGCTGGACTTTCTGGATTCCTACCTTTACTCTGCCACTTGCTATGTGGCCTTAGGGAAGCCACTTCACCTCCCTGAGCCTCAGTTTCCTAATCCGTAAAACCGAGTTTGTGATGGTGCCTTCCTCATTGGGTTGTTCTGAGGACTGTAAAGCAATTATAATCCTCTTGTATGGAGGGGTTTTCCCAAGAAGTAGTCCCTCAGGGAAGCACTACACACATAGCAAGTACTATTTCACTAATTGTTAAACAAATAAAAAGGACTTTTGAGAAGATTAAGTAGCGCAATGTATAGGAAGCCAAGTGGCTAGTATGGCGTTAGTGACTGAGATTTAGAACCTTATGCCTGCGCTCCTGCCCCCACCTCCAGCCTGTCTCAGAACTGGGCATATAGTCAGTGCTAGATCTATACTATTGGTGACAGCTGACTCAACTTTAAGAAATATGAGGCACTCTCTGGCCCACAAGGTTCATATTCTTTCTTTGCAAGTGAAAGATGGTACTGATTTCAGAGCCTTGTGAGGGGAGATGTGATGTTTCTTATTTACTAACATTTACTTGGACTGATGTCTGGGACACCCAAAATATGTTATGAATCAGTCAGAGGATAACAAGATCTGTAGCACTGTACAGATTACTCACTAATTTGACATTTGGGGATTTTTGCAAAATGTTAGGGAACATTTGACAAGATGTAAATTGCTACATCTATAAGTACATTTGACTCTGAGGATGGGTGGCACTCTCCCCTGATGTGGTTACATTTGATGCAAGCAGCTGTTGCATCCTGACAAGGTGGCTTGTTTTATTTTTCTCTCCTAAAGGAAAAAA
>NW_011888803.1:9670915-9713154 GCF_000151845.1 Pteropus vampyrus
TGTGGAGTCCAGGGTGGTGCAGAGGATGGGTGGATGGAAAGCAGACTTCTCTGACCTTTATGTTGTGAACCAGAGATGGAGACTAGGTTCCAGGGCCTAAGGTGAAACAATCTCTTTTGCTCCTTCCATCTTAATTATATACTCTCTGGCTGCTTCCAGTGTTAATGGACACTGAGGGGGAGAGAGGAGGAGAATGTAGGGGCCCTTTCTTGAAGGAGAAAACAATGAACCAGAAGATTACTTTATGCTTGCGCCCGATGTGCACGAATGGACAGTTAAATTTACCTAGCTTGTAGTATTTTCTAGGTACTAAATCTAGTTCTTTTCCAAGAATATTAGATGCATTAGAGTCCTTATCTAACAACAACATGTAAAACTGAGACTCTTACTTCTGTTGTCTTCAAAAACTTTAGTCCTGCCACCACTGAGCACCTGTCCATGCCAAGATCTGGAAGACAAAGAGGAACCAGAGCAGGATAGGAAAGTTCTTGTGAAAATCACTCTGATTTGTGCCTGCCACCTCCCTCCCACCCTCCCTCTCCTGTCCCCCGATGGCATCTTGTTGCTCTTCTTCTTAACAGTTTTTGAAAAGTTAACGGTGAAAAAGACAACATTTAGACACATATTATAAAGAAAGCATATAAATATATGTCTTGCCGCTTTAACAGCTTGGGTTTGTCTCAATTTTCTTTAAGTCAGAAAAACTGAAAACAACAACAACAACAACAAACCAATAGCAAAACATAGAGGCATTACTCAGCCCTGTTTTGAGACACGTGACTCTCATTCAGGTATTGAGAGCCATGTGTTGGAGCACGACTACTAATTTATTGTAATATTAATGAAAGTATAAGAGTGGGACCTTTGGGTGTTTATTGCTTATGGTCCTTCAAAGGTTTCTATCTTTTTTGATGCATGGCTAACAAAAGTAGAAACGACTTAAGCCAAGACTTCTTTTTAACCTTTGTATAAGTTATATAACACACCGGTCTAGGGGAGGCTTATATTAAAATAAACACAGAGTTTATTTTAAACTCTGGCTCTATCACCACCCAGCTGTATGATATCATGGGCAGTATTAATGCATCTCTCCAAGCCCCGGTTTCCTTAACCGTAAAATGGCATAATCATGGTATCCACCTTAGAAGACAATATTTAATGATTAATAGTACAGACTCTGGAGCTGGACTTTCTGGATTCCTACCTTTACTCTGCCACTTGCTATGTGGCCTTAGGGAAGCCACTTCACCTCCCTGAGCCTCAGTTTCCTAATCCGTAAAACCGAGTTTGTGATGGTGCCTTCCTCATTGGGTTGTTCTGAGGACTGTAAAGCAATTATAATCCTCTTGTATGGAGGGGTTTTCCCAAGAAGTAGTCCCTCAGGGAAGCACTACACACATAGCAAGTACTATTTCACTAATTGTTAAACAAATAAAAAGGACTTTTGAGAAGATTAAGTAGCGCAATGTATAGGAAGCCAAGTGGCTAGTATGGCGTTAGTGACTGAGATTTAGAACCTTATGCCTGCGCTCCTGCCCCCACCTCCAGCCTGTCTCAGAACTGGGCATATAGTCAGTGCTAGATCTATACTATTGGTGACAGCTGACTCAACTTTAAGAAATATGAGGCACTCTCTGGCCCACAAGGTTCATATTCTTTCTTTGCAAGTGAAAGATGGTACTGATTTCAGAGCCTTGTGAGGGGAGATGTGATGTTTCTTATTTACTAACATTTACTTGGACTGATGTCTGGGACACCCAAAATATGTTATGAATCAGTCAGAGGATAACAAGATCTGTAGCACTGTACAGATTACTCACTAATTTGACATTTGGGGATTTTTGCAAAATGTTAGGGAACATTTGACAAGATGTAAATTGCTACATCTATAAGTACATTTGACTCTGAGGATGGGTGGCACTCTCCCCTGATGTGGTTACATTTGATGCAAGCAGCTGTTGCATCCTGACAAGGTGGCTTGTTTTATTTTTCTCTCCTAAAGGAAAAAAAGATTTGAATTTTGCTCCAAAAGCAAAACTAAACTTCACTGAGTATACCTATTATGTCTCAGATGTCTTGACATCTTTTGTCTCATTTAGTCTTCACAGTGATACTATAAGATATATATCATTAGCATCTCTATTTTTCAGTGAGGAGACTGGAGTTCGGAGAGGTTAAGCAACTTGCATAAGGCCACGCAGCTCTGAAGTTTCTAAGCTAGAATTTGAACCAGAGGCCATCTATCCTCAAAGACTGGGCTCCAACCCAGCAAGCTGTCTCTCGTACTACCGGAACATCATCAGATTCTGACCTGTTTCTCCCACAATGAGGAGGGGCGGTGGAGAGGAAAATTTCTTGGTCAGCCCTGAGTTTTAAACAACTGGGCAGCATCTGTGGCCATGAAACTTTGTTCTACACTGTTTTATAGTGAGACCTGAATTAGTTAGTAATCTAGAGCTTTGACGAGCTTACTCTTATCATGACGTTGTTTTCAAAGTCAAACAAGGAAGACTGTGTTAAGGGAATGGGAACAGCCCTCCCAGGCCCCCACCCCACAAGACATGGTTATCGCCATCGCATTATTTTTGGCATGGTACCATGCTCCTGAGACTTACCACTCCGTGTCAGGCAGATTTTCTTTCTGCTTCCTATCAGCTCCTGGAGGACAAAGTTGGGGGGTGGGGGGTGGGCGCACTGTGTGTAGGATCTGGATATGAGGAATATAGAGCATGCCCAGGAAACAGGAACAGGTCCCTTAGGGAAAACTTGGCTCCTGGGGGATAGTTCTTGGGGGAACCCAGTTGTTTGTAGGGGCTGTTTTAAGGAAAAGGACACCCAGTGAGGCTCATACACACATCAAAAGAGCAAATAAATGACTCCTAGTTCCAAAGGCCACTGCAAAACCTTACTCTTCAGTTACCATTTTAAATGAAAGACAAAAATATATTAAAAAGGAAGAAACTTCTAGGATTTTTCATACATTTCTTTTTAACTGTTCTTCACTATCTTTGTAGGTATGTTGGGCCTGCCTAAGTGAACGGTAAGTTTCTCAAAACAGATCGTATGCTCTATCTTGTTCTTCCTGACTGCTCTGTAGTGTTGCGTATGTGGTAGGTGCTTAATAAATGCTTGTTGAAATGAAAAGGATCCTTGGGACAAAAATCCACCCAATGAATTTTAATACTATAGTACTTAACACTTCAAGTACTGATAGTGACTGAGTTCTTTCTTTCTCTACTTATGAACATTTAAAACAGGTTTTAAAAAACCTTTTTTTTTTTTAAATAGGGTACACTTCAAATATCTGGAGCAAAAGTCTGGAACAGAGGTTCCTTACCTTTTTGACTATGGAAGTCCTTTTGTAATATTATAAAATCTTCATAGAACTTTCTATATGATCATAGTCATATATTTTTAAGATCTATTAAGTAAAAATCACAATGACAAAAAATGCCATTGTAGTAATTTATTATTTTATTCCTTCTGATATCTAAAAACTGGAAAGAAGAGTAGCACAGTTTGTAGCCTATTATCTAACCTACTCACTGGCAATGCTAGGTGCTTGTGTAGATTAGGCCAATAACTCCTTGAGCTGGGAGGTGGAGGATGCGGTGGGCATAGCTTGAGCAAGGGTTTGGAGGTCTTTGGTTCTTTTTGGTTTCTTCCTCTGCTTCCTTTTCTATACAGTTGAAAGCCACAGCAATGCTACAGTTGAGACTCAACTGAGAGTGCAAAATCCCAATGCAAACTGGTGAGTGGATGGGTTTATTCTTCTAGGACTTAATACTCTACAAGTGGTACAAGTAAAACTGGACCCACTTAAAGTCCCATCTACGTACACTGTCCAAATGGTCACCTAAATGTCATCCTTAGAGGCAAGGAGACAGCACGGGCTAGTGAAACACTGCCCTGCTTGTCTTGGTTCTAAGTCTGGCTGTGTTTCTAAATGGCTGCTCACACCAATCCAGTTCTCTGGAGTGCTCATCTGTAAAATGGGGAGATGGAATCAGGTGACCTTCTAAAGTCCCTTCCAGATTTTGTAGTCTGCAGACCCCCGAGAATGGTGCTGAAGAACCCAAGACATTTTGCCAAGTACCAGGTACCACCTGGCTTCTCCTCATGCCAAGCCTACTACCTGCACAGACCAGCTCCTGAAGAGTCACACTCAAAACTTTGCTCTTGGTCTCTCCAGAGAGAGGGCTTTAATTTTTAGTGACCTATTATTAACCTTTTTCCAAGCTCTGTTTTCCAAGTTTAGGTTGGCTCATCAGAGTTGAACATGGACTGTTTGGATTTTTGCCCAAGCTGTTCTCCGAGCCTGATAGCACATTCATTACTCCCTACCCATGGTTTCTGCTAAATGACCTCGTTAGTGCTCTAATTACATGTTGCTCTTCAGAAAGCCAGGGGTGGGGGTGGATGAGTTAACGAAGGCTGAGTACTGAGATGGAGTACATTGTAAACACACAGAATGACGCCTACCTTCCCCTGGCCTGATTACCCATGGGGAATTGGAAGGCAAGCTTTATGCTTTTTCCTTGACTCTTCTTTTATCATTACACATTAAAAGATAATAATAACACATACAGAATGTGTTGGTGGTAGTTGGTAATACACAAATTTGAAAGCTGGATGGTAATATTTTTTACAATTTAATGTCTGTGGAACCAGAGAATTAAAAAAAAAAAAATACTGGGAGGAAAAGAAATGAAAACATGTTTTTTGAGTGCCTATCATGTGCTTATGTAGGTTTTTGTTCATTTAACAACAACCTTATGGGCGTAGTTATGCTTCATTGATTAATGAAGAAGTAGGTTCAGAGAGGTTCAAGTACTTTTCAAGGGCACCAAGCAGATATGTGGCAGAGCTGGAATTGAACTGGGGTGAGTCTAATGCTAAATCCCAGTGTCTGATGCTAAATCCCTGTATCCCATGCTACTTTCTCTATTAATTAACTCATTCATTCATTTATTAAACAAATATACTTTGGCCTCTATCCTATGACAAAGTATAATCATATAATTTCAGAGTTTCTATATTACTATTTAAAATAAATTCTACATATTCCTCAGATGAATCTAAGTTCAGTGGTCTCTTCTTCAATCACATCTTTTTTCTGTCCTCAGGCTTCTTCCGCTTCCACTTTGAGGATCAGATCGCAGATTTGAGATTTAGGATCCTGGTTGGTATATTTAAAGATAATCCTGAGAAAACTTCTTTTTTTTCTGTTAAGGAAATAGTGGTTCAATGACTTGTTGAAATGGTCCAACTTCTCACTGCACTGCATTCCAGGGATGCCAAGAGTATGTTTGAATTTACTTGGAGTGTGGGGAAAGGATAATTGTGTGCCATAACAAGTATGGAGATTTTCAAATGCTTTCTGAGACAGTTCACCTCTGGCAGTGAGTGCACATGACAAGAGGCGCTATACCCATTGCACACAAAGGCTGATTAACGAGTGACTTAACTTAAGCTTGTTAACTACAAAAAACCACATGGGTCCAATTTTAATGAAAGAGAACCCATCTTCCAACCTGGGTCTCTGAAGTATGTAGAGTTTTCTTTGAGGCTTTCGGTTGGGTGTTGTTAAGGTGAATTTGTAGAGTCAAACACTTTCACTTGTCCCTGTGGAATTCTCTCTGCCACATTTTTAAAAAAGTGGCAGGTATGATATGTTGAGTGATGAGAGATGTCCACACTTAGGACAAAATAAATGATGTGATAGCAATATTAACAGGATGTAACTTTAACCAAGTGATGAACTTTCTTAAAACAGGGGGTCTTACCAATCTGATTACTAATTAGTATTTCAACAAAGAACTTGCAATTTTACAAACCTAACATTTAAGAATGTGAGCATTGTTTGTTTGACAGACTGCCGAGACACTTGTGGAGGCTTAATGTATTAGTTTATTCTATAGCAATCAAGTTGTTATTATAACTACAAGAAAACCGGAAAAATACGACTTTCACGGTCAAATCAGCCATAGGAAAGAAACTAAAAAACCCCTACAACTCTGAGCTGTTCACTGAATCTATAGTATGTTTGTTGAATTGGGGGTGTGAAACAGCAGGAAACCATTATTGTATGTGACCATAGTTTTAATGATTCTACTAGAACATAATAAACCTATAATATGTATGCCCTGAAATAAATTATAGATCCTATAGTAAAAGGCAACTCCTTATTCCACATTTATCAATTTGGGAGAACTGCTCCCTTCTTCTGTAAATAAATCATTAAGCTGTATGTTTCACCACAGAACAACTTTTGGAAGAATTATTCGAACCTTCTAAAGCAATTCAGAAGTATTCCTCCTGTATTTTTAATAACCAAAAACATACACAGGAGATGCAATACACCTCTTGAATTTTTGAATGACTGGACAAAGCAGTGTTAAAAATTCAACAGCACTAATTACTAGCTGAGCGGTATAAAAACTCCTGAATAAATGTCAGCCTAGAAGATAAGCTCTTATCTTAATCTAATGACTCCACAGACTTAATTTGTCAGGCCAGCCTCGCTGATGAAAAACAGGTTTCTATTCTCCAGTGGTAGCAGGAACATCTTTCCAAATCTTTGAAGCTGGATAGTAATACCATCAGTGTCATCCTGTAAAAATCTTGTGACCAAGCCAACTTAATTCCTTTTGTCCTGTTACACTAATTCAAGTTGTTCCACCCCTGTTGGACAAATATCTAAAAATGAAGCCAATGTATTTGTAGATTTGCTACATTTTGAACTAATCCCCTTCAACTCCTCATGTTTTGTGCTTCTCCCCAGCCCTCTCCCCCCCATAGGGCTGGAACACCAGGGACTATCTATCTTCATATGAGGAAGCTGAGATTTCCAGAGGATTCCATCAATTCAGAGGAATCCATTCATTGAGAGGCAACGCAACAGAGTAGTTAAGAGTGGAGGTTCTGGGACAGAAAGTCCTGGGGAAATTTTTGCTGTCACTTCTAAGCTGTGTGACCTTGGGTAGATTTCTTAAACTTTCTTAGCCTCAGTTAAGGAGGATAATCATGCCTATTATGAGGGTTAAATAAAACAATGCTTGTCAAATACTTAGAATGTCAGACTCTTACACTTAATACGATTCATTTGCATTCATTCACTGACTCATTTGTTTGTTTGTTCATTTATTCACTTATATATTGATTCATTTATTTATCCATTCAATAAACAAATACCTATTGAGTCCTAACAAGTCTACAACACATGCTAGGTGGTATAGGGCATATGCAGAACCTAAAAGCAGGGTCCTTTGCTTTTGTAGGACTTTGTATGAACTTACTGCTTGAGCCTGACACAATCAGCTGATCTCACTACATCTGGGAAGGAAATTCCACAGATTTACTATGACTTTCTACTTAAACTACATTATGAACCTCGTTGCTGGCTTTCCAGTACAATGGGGATATAAATTTCCATCTCACAGGTCTGTTGCGCAGATGACACGAAATAACGTATAGCGGACAGCCAAATGTTGGTGGCCTTTCAGTTCCTTGTCTTTCTTATCCCTGTGACCCAGAATCACACGCATGGTTCAAACATGTCTAGAGAGCTCTCTTTTGTCTTGTTTCATCCCTGTCTCATCAGTCAATGTAATATCCTTCTCAGTAGCCCATCCTTCCTCTGCTCACTACCCTCCTCACTATTTGAATGGCACCTTATTGAGTTTCCATTCTGTTGAATGTCATTTGGAGATATTTGTTGATATTTGTTATTTTGTTGATTTCCTTACCTTAGTGGAACATTAAGATGCAATTTCTTTCAAATCCCCTGAAATGCATGGATCTACTTAAAAAGTATGTATCGAGAGTCTATTATATACTAGAAACCCTACTTCGTATTGGGGACACCAGAATATGTAAGCTGCAGCCTCTACTCTTTAAAACTTTACAGTAGTGACAGGCTCCTAACGTACAGTGGGAGCAGACTGGGGTGAGAGAGACATTCAACTTAGACTGGGAACTCACTCAAAGAGTTTTCCAGAGGAGATGCTCTTAAGCTTAGCTTTGAAAACTAAGTAGGAATCAATTGATAAAGATGTAGGGAAAGGAATTTCCAGGTTGAGGAATCAGTATGAGCAGATGGAAAAAATAGTTCAGCAGAAGAGTGAAGGGCCTGAAGGGAAGGTGGTGAGAGATGAGGTAGAAATGAAGGATTACAAAGGTCTTATGTGCTGAGGGATTAGAATTTCACCCTAAAAGTGACAGGAACCATAGGTAAATTTTAGGTGAGCTGTTAATTCTCATTAGCATGTGTCGTGGGCCCAGGAACTGGGTTTGTGTTGGTGTTCTTCTGGTTCTCCTCACCGCTTTCATGGTCTCTTCATTATCATCTCCCCACCCCCCACCTACCTCTCAGCTGTCAGGTTCACTGAGAGCCCTGGCACCCCGCCCTCAGCAGCCCCTCATCGCCTGGTCTGCTGTCCTCACGGATGACTCACAGCTCTTTGGCTTCCTCGGCTCTAACAACTCTAACGAGTTTCACTCCATCGCATCCTGTTACAGCCAGAACTAGGCTGACCCTGAAGCTTCCGGCAGTGCCATTTAGATTCACCATCCTTTATCCTCGTCCTTTTCTTTCCCTCCCACCAAGCCTCAGTGAGACATCCATTACTCGATCCTTCCCACCGTCTCAGTCCTAAGCCCTTTCGAACTCCTTTACTTCCTATCTGCCTTGTCAGAATCCCATGAGCGCTTCTGTTACCAACCTCGATAATCCCCTTTACTCACACCTTCAGCTTCATCCATTCCCTTCACTTCCTGGAGAAAATGAACAGCCTTGGCTAATCATTCTACTTATTGTTTACAGTATCTGGTTTTACCCTGGGTTCTTAGTCTTGGCCTTTTCCTCAACTCTAATAGACTGCCTTTCTCATTCCTTCCTGATACACAGTTTCAGGCTATGCTTATTTGTTGGAGACAGGGTTGGTGGGCATGCCTAGTGCACTGGGAACTGTCCTCTGTTTGGCTGTATTTTTCAGCATGTACCCCCCAACCCTGACACAGATGTTTGGAAAAGGTGGACATCTGATACTGAACCCCAGTGAGCCAATCTCTTATTGATCATTGGCCAAGCAGATTTTCTTTTGACAGTTTGTTTCTGTATCATTTAAATAGATTGCCTTTTATTGTTGCTACCCTTAATGGATTTCTACTACTTTTGACCCAAAAGCTTTGACAAGATCACTGCAGCGCTCAAGTATCAACCCTACTCCTGCTCCCCTCACTCTCTTTACTAAATTTTAGTAAGAAAATAGACGATCTCTAACCAGAAAGTCCCTCAGTTTTCCTCCAATGGTTTTCAGGTGTATTTCTTACTAGTTCTACCCTGTCTAAGAGAGACTTTTTCTACCCATTTTTTAAAATATAATTACAGTTTAATCTACATTTATTAAGATTTATTTCTGCTACTTCATTTTATGTTTTCTGTTTACCATGCTTTTTATCTTTTTCTGGTTTCTGTCTTCCTTTGTGGGTTGATCGAGTTTTCTTTATTTCTTTCTCTTCTGTTGGTTGGAACTTATGCTTTCTATTTCTATTCTTTTAATAAATTTTCCTAGACTTTAACATATATATTCAAATTTACATTTTTCCATCAAAGCTTAAAGTTAGTCAGTGTCTCTATCATTCTCCTCCTAGAAGCTTTAACTTTCATCTGAATAATCTTCCGCTGATCTTATATTAGAATTATCTAGTTTTAGAATTAAACTTTGTTTATAAATACAAGTATTATTGGTATTATTATTTACAACAATACTTATTTAGATTTACTAACATGCTTTACAAAATTTTTTTTCCACACATCTGCTTCTTCCTTCAAGGTTAATTTTTTTTTCCCCTTACCTAATATATCTTTCAGTCTTTTTTTTTTTTTTTTTTTTTAAGAAAGAGCTTGTGGTCATTAATTTCTTGAATCTCACCTGTTGAATGGTAGTTTGTATGGAATTCCAAACTCAGTGTTTTTCCTTGAGGCTTCAAAAATCATTGCATAGACTTTTTATAGTCATTGTTGCTAATGAGGTCTGCTGTCTATATGATTGTCATTCCCTTATAAGTTGTCTCGCTTTTACCTCTGATTCTTTTAAGTTCTCTTTTATTTTGATATTGTGCACTTTTTCTATGATGTATCTAGATGTGCATTTTTAAAAATTTACCTCTTTGGTACTTGATGGTCTCTCTCAGACTCAGATCTCATGACTTCACTTCTAAAAAATTCCAAGTTAATATCTTTCTATACTGCCCCTTCCCCATTCTCTCTAGTCTATTCTTATGAAACTATTATAATGAGATACATGTTGGAGCTTTTTAATAATTTCTCTATGCTCTATGTCTCTCAAATTAATTCTGTTTGTAAATTCATCTTTTCATATTCTTGGGACCTGATATCCACCATGTGGAGATGTTTTCATGGCAGCTTCTGCTCTAGGCCTACAACCTGTCGCTGATCAAAGCTTACACTTGTGAATTGTTTGGGTCTATTACCTGGCAACAATTCTAGGTCCTTTCCCTGAATGCAGTGTAGAGTTGGGTTCTAGTTCTAATATAAGAACTCAGTGTTTACCTCTGTTTATGGGCTGGTGACTTCTTTTCAACTATAATTTTGGGCTGGTGGGTAGAGATATTTTAGAAGCCATTAATGACTGTAAAGCACTATCCTGACTACTATCTTCATATGAGTGATTTACAATCATGTTGCGCACTGGATAATCAGCTTAGTTTTCATTTAACATCTTGATTTTCCATCTGTTTCTCTTATTTTCAATATCTCTTTTTAGGGAGACCTGTTTGTTGTTTTAGGTTTTTGTTTTGTTTGCTTGTTTATGGAATATGTTTCTTGTTTTTGAGCATGACTAATTTTTATTTTTTAACTCAACAGTGTATGAAAGAGCTTAATATACCTTTTTTTTTTAACAATACATACTTTGTTTCCTAAAATTTACATTCACTGTACTTATAAATTAGTTTTTACTCCCTTATTTACAATGCTTTAACATTTTTATGTTTATAGTTTATTCTATAATATAGCTGTTTTATTATTAATTTAATTTTTATTTCTATAAAAGCAATACATGTATATTATTTTTAAAGTCTTGTAATACTAAACAGCTTGTAATGAACTAGATTAATTTGCCTTCTCACTCTGAATCTTATGCCCAGAAGACAACCACTCTCAAATCTTCTAGCTCTTTCTCCTGATATTTAACTTCATATTTCTAATAATAGCTGACACGGCTTACCATGTAACAGTCATTGTTCTAAGTGCTACTAACTCATTTAATCTAAATAATATGCTTGTTTCTTGACTGGTAAATTTTAGGAATATTTTATTGTATTTTTGCCATAGTAGATAAAAACTGCGTTTCTTCTTTCCCCTTCCACATATTTGTTTAAATAAAACAATTTTAGTTTATTATGCACATGCAAATAAACTAAATGTTTATTGGCTCAATGTTGAGCCAAATAGTGCATTACAGCTGTGTTTCTTTCCTTTTCTTGCCCTTTATTTCTCCTGGAAATGACAATTGCTTCATTTTTGTGTGTGTGTGTCTCTTTCTATATACTTAATGATTAACTTTCCAAAGCCCCAATATCTCTACTATGAATAAAAAATTTTGTCCCTGGTCTCATGTAAAGTAGCTCCAAATTTTCTAGAAAATTTCTCCCAGAAATTTTCCTCTCCTGATTCAATCTTTCTGGAAGATTACATAGATCAAATGTCATTATATGATACGTTAGCCTCTTCTCTGATCTATTTTTTTAAATTTTATGTCCTCCCCCTTTTTTAAAATTTATTTCTTGTTTTGTTGACATATACTTTCCAATAACTTTCTAAAGCATTATAATGTTTTAGTTCTTGCATGTCTAAAAATGTCTTCATTCTAATTCCACATGACTGACAGGCTGGGAATAGAATTCTAGATAGAAAATTATTGTCACCTAAAGTTTTGGGGACACTGCTCCACTCTTCCGACATCTGGTTCTGCTGTTGATTAGTCTGATGCCAATTGGGTTAGCTTTGTTAAAAGGAGCCTAATTTTCTCCAGCTGCGAGCATTTTGTGACCTGTTCCTTAATTCTATATCCCACTATAGCCCAGGTATTCTGAACTTTCACAGTAATAAAAGTTTGGTGTAAATTTTTTGGGGGGAGGTTTGGTTGGTAATGTTGGTGTTGGTAGTGTTGTCATTGTTTTAATTTCTAGGGCTGAGTTCAAATTACATGTTGGTTATTTAATGCTCTGCTGTTTTTATGGTTTTCAATTCTTTTAAATTTTTTGGACTTGTTTTATGGTCTAACATATGTACTACCTTAGTGAATATATAACTGCAATTGAAATTGTTGGATGATGAATTGTATAAATATATATAAATATCAATTAGGTCACGTCGATAGTGTTACTAAATCTTCTATGTATATACAGGTATACTTCCTTTTATTACACTTCACTTTATTACATTTCACAGATATTGCATTTTTTTTTTTGACAAATTGAAGGGTTGTGGCAACCCAGCACTGAGCAAGTCTATTGGTGCCATTTTTCCAACAGCATTTGCTCACTTTTTGTCTCTGTCACATTTTGGTAATTCTTGCAATATTTCAAACTTTTTTATTATTATATTTCTTATAGTGATCTGTGATATAAATATTTTATAGCAATAAAGTATTTTTTAATTAAAGTATGTACTTTTGTTTTGTAACTAAATATTTATTGACCTTTTCTTTCTTTCTTTCTTTCTTTCTTTCTTTCTTTCTTTCTTTTCTTTCTTTCTTGTGACATTGTTTAACTAAATCCAATAAGTTTCAGCTGTACACTTTAACAATAAGGCATATATATATTTATACTGTGTTCACCTCCCATAGTTAGATTTTTTTCTGTCACCACACATTAGACCCCCTTTACCCCATCTACCACTCCCCTCCTCTCCCACCCCTACCCTCTGGTAACCACTAGTCTATAGTCCATGTCCATGAGCTTCTGTTTGTTTGTCCTGTTCATTTGTTGCTTTTAGGTTTATATCCCACATATAAGTGATATCATGTGATTTTCAACTTTTTCTGTCTTTTTTTAGACATAATGCTATTACACACTTAATAGACTACAGTATAGTGTAAACATAACTTTTATATGCACTGGGAAACAAAAAAAAACATCATGTGACTCACTTTATTGTGGTGGTCTGGAAATGAACCCAAAGAATACTGAGGTATGCTTATAGTTGTTTTTTTCTTGTTCTTTTATGAATTGTTGAGAGAGGGGTGTTTAAATCTCCCACTACAATTGTGATTCATATATTTCTCCCTTTAATTCTTTCAATTTTTGTTTAATCTATTTTTAAATTCTGTTATTATGCACATATAAATTTATGATTATTACATCTTTCTGATGAATTTACTCTTTAATCATTATAAAATGCTCATGTCTATCTTCGATATACTTTTTGCCTTGAAGTTTACTTTTTCTGTTATTAATAGAACCCCTCCAGCTTTTCTATGCTTACTGTTTATCCTATATATTTTTATCCACTTATTTTTAATCTGTGTGTCATCGTATTAAAAGTGTATCTCTTATAGACTGAATATTATAGAATCTTACATTTTAAAAATCAATTTTGACAATTTCTGCATTTAATTGGGAAGTTTAATCCATTAACATTTAATGTAATTAGTGATAGGGTTGGATTTAGTTTGTCCCCTCTGAATTTCATTCGTCTCATTCCCTTTCCTTCCTTTTTTTTGGATTGTCTGAATATTTGATTCAGTGATGCCACTTTGTACTATTTTAATCTATGCCCCTAAACTAGTTCTTCTGTACTAGTCAGAAGCTAGAACCCATACCAGTTATGGAATTGAGTTTAGTATAAGTGTTACCTGGGTCACTGCAAGCGTACAAATGAGACTCTAAGATACCATAAGAATAAGAGGCATTATCACCCTTAGGGCTGAGAGAACAAAAAAAAGAAGTTGTAATTATTAAAGATTAGAAGGTTAAAGGAGGAGCTCCATGGAGGTGAAAGTCAGACCTTTAAGGAGAAGATGATACTTGCCTGGTGTTGGTGTCTCTGCATTAGGAAAAGACTGGGACCCAGACTCTGAGAAGGGAAGTACATGTTGGCTGGCATGTAGAGGTGTCTCAGGATGGGGGAAGGTAGATGCAGAGATGTTGGTTCTATGGTTTGAAAAAACTTCAAACTGGATTCAGAAAATGCTACCACTGATGAGGAAGAATTATTGCTAGGGTGATGTTCATGGGAACCACAAACAGACAAGAAACCCACAGGAAACAACAGGTAGCAGATAGGAAGAAACAGATCTCTGTTTCCTCCTTTGTCTTCCTCTAGCACTCCCTGTTAACAAGGCTCTTTAGGAAGTCAATTGGGAAAGCAAGGATGATGTTTGCAGAGTCCCAGTACGACATCACAAAGCAGAGAATAAAAGGGTGGCTTGGAGCTGAGAGACAATAACTTAATAACTGGCCTTTTTTCCTATGGTGTTGGACATCTTCACATCTCTTTTATTTAAAGATTTCTGCTCTTGGACTTGCTTATTCTGCTCATCTTCCCTTCTCCTCCATTCTTTCTATCTCTTATTAACCCACAACGATTAGCAAATATCACAGAGAGCCTATCATAGGTGAATTAGTAGGTGCTCAAAAATGTTTGCTGGATTAATGATAATATAAGAGAATAAATGATAAGTGCCAAATGCATAGTGTAGACTTTAATTACCATAGAGGCTCAGTGGAGGAGGGAGAGACTATCATGAACTTGGGTGACTCAAAACTTCATAGATGAGATGGGTCTTGAGCTAAACTCTGATAAATTAGAAGGGTTTAAATACACAGAGGGAAGGATGGAGCATTCAAGCTGGAGGGCACACATGAACAGAGACTTGAAGGTAAAAGCTAGATGCCTTTGAGAGACAGGCCTGGCTGGATCTGAGGCTTCCTTCAGGAATGTGAGGCTGGCTTATGGTGAGAGGCCCCTTAATGTCTGGCTAAACTGTGGAATCATAAAGAAGCAATTGGAGCATTGTCATGTAAGAGCTGAAGAAGAGGCATTGATAGTGTTTATGGCAGGAGAGGGTCATGATAGAGACTATTGAATTAGAGTGCTGCACAGGATTGTGGGGTGATGTTTGTTGTTCAGGTCTTAAGCATATATGTGTAGCAGAATGGTGCTTCTATTAGTAGGAATCAGGAAATCAGGAAGAGAAACAAGTTTTTAAGTTTTTTAATGGTTTTGTGGTTTTGATTATATTGAAATCAATTTGAGAGTCTACTTTTAGAATCAAGGAAGTGCAGAAATAGCTAAGGAATGAATTAGGGAGAAGTCCAAGAGGTTGGCAGAGCATCGTCTTGGGGAGGAAACAATTTCAGGCCAATATATGGTCATCCTTGCCTCTGTAAAGGCGAGTGACAACTTTAAGAGTTAAACAGTGCACATTGGTTTAGTTTAGTTAGAGTCAGCACTTGAAATTAGGGATAGATCTACTGCCTGTCACTTGACACCACTCCTATCCCATATCCTTCCCTGTCGAGGCCATCAAACTATTTTTTTCCTCTCTTTGTGGATCACCCTTTCTACCTTCAAACTATTTTTTTCCTCTCTTTGTGGATCACCCTTTCTACCCTCTGAAAAATAATCTTTGGTTACGCTTTACATTTTGGCAAAGCCTCATATCTGTTTACCAGATTTAAAAATGATAAGATTTATTTATTTTTTCTAGTTTGTCCTTGAATTGTGCTCTTTCTTCTTCTTCTTCAAAAAAGAGTTTTACCAGAAAAAAAATATTCTGACAAGTTCCAAGGGGAATTATAATATATTGTTGAGAAAACTAAACTCACTCGGTAACTAGGCAGATGGATATATTCAAAATGCTCTGGCTTCCTGTCCCCTCAGAGTCTTTGCTTCACATACATGTGAGAGGGGTTCTGTTTCCTGCTTTGGTTCTGAACTTTGCTAAAGCATTTCTGCTGTTTTTAGGAGAAGCCAAGCCCTCTTGACTAGAGCCTGGGAAAGCCAGCCAGACTTCCCTCACATGAAACTTTAGCAAACTGCTTGGGCTGCCAGGCACGTTGGAGATCCTGTGGGTGCAACTCCACAGAGACCAAGGGCAAGATAATCAGTCCAAGGAGACAGTTAATTTTAGTACAAAAGAGGTTAGATGTGATTTATTTCCAACACCAATGAACCAAAAGAGCTAACAATCATCGGCACAAACACACAGAACCATCAAATACTCAATGTAAAAATGGCTTGTGTCAGCTGAGATGGGCCTCGGCGTCATCATTAGTAAGGGAGACAGGCTTCAGGTGGCTCAGGAGCCGATGCGTTGGACATTTTCAGGTTGTCTTTATAGGAAAAGGGGTTTGAATCATCAGAGAGTTAGAGAAATTGATTTGGAGACAGGAAAGAGAATAGGAGAAGAAAAGAAGGCAAGAGAGGACAGGAGGGTTTTTATAGGAATATCATAGCTCATTCGTCATTTTGTTCATCATTATTATCTTCAGAAAGCATAATGCTAGGACAGGATCCACGAGACTTATGCTGCCTCTTAATCATCCCTTTTCAGCTGCTGCAGGAGAACCCTCTCCATGGCTCTGCTTGCGGTGGAGCAGAGTTCAGCCTGCCCACTGCCAAGCCCAGCAATGCTCCCTCGTAACCTCTCACCTTCAGGATGGACTCCTAGGCAGGTGAATTGTTCTCCACTTAAGCAAGTTGTTCCCTTGCACCTGAGCCAAGGACTTGCCAAAGGCCATAGTCCCACTGTTGGTTTATTTAACTCTGCAAAATAGCTTAAACAGACCATTTTCCTATTTCTGAGACTCAGGTAGCATCTGACTCTAAGGACTTGGAGGAAGGCCTCTAAAACACATGTCGACAGCAGGATGAAGGCTCAGGCAAGGACGCACAAAGTCCTAGATTCTTATTTTAATGAGCGAAACACCTTAGACCCTTCCTGTTCTTCTCTGTCATTATTTACCAGAATACTCTGGGTCTAAAATCCCTTTACCTCTATTTAATCACCCTGTCCTTTCTGCAGTCACTACATCATGCATATATCTCTATTATTGTCTTCACATATAAACATTAAACATCTTTCATTTTTCCACTTACTAAGACAATGGCTTAATTATCTGAGAATATCCTGTACCTAGGCGAGCGCTTGGTATATAATATTGAGTGAATAAGCAAGTGAATGAAAGAGCGAAAGCCATTTATATTGAGTGAATAGTAATTAAATCGAGAATGAAGCTGTCTATAACTATCCCTGGCGAATTAGGGAAACATTATGAGACTCTTGTATTTGTGGAGGAAAAACTAAAAACATCTTTTATGGTATTCAGGGAAGAAGACTCAGGGCTATTGCTGAGGCTATTCAAATGAGACCAAGGGCAGGATTGACATCTAGGTCTGAGCCCTCTTGTTTCTGTCTAGTGCATGTTTCAAAGCAAGGATTCAGAGTTCACTTTCTCTCTACCTCCAGCTACACCTTCCTCTCCCCTTTTAACTTTTCCTGACAGAGGTCATAAGGTACCTTAATCGTTCTCAGTTCAAACATGCTGTCCTGTTGTCAAACCAAGTATCCAATTGTAGGGTTCAGAAAAATGCATCTCCACTTCCTTTTTCTTTAAGTTATGAGCTTAGATTTGGTGGCTATATACTTAATGAGGAAAATGATTTAAAAATGTATCAGGGTGTGTTTGTCAAGTAGGAGAGCGATCAACTACATTTGACAATGGCTGGGGAAGAACTGGATTTTCCCAATCCTCCCACAGGCATCCTCGATATAATTGTTACCCATCTCCTGAGCACCCTAGAATCCTCTGTTTAGCAGCAAATGGTCATTCAAAGCTTTGCTGGAGTGCTCATTCCTTACTGTGTTCTATTAAAGCCTGGGGTGCGCGTCCCTACACCCCCTCTGTCCTGTTCATTGTTTTGGCTACAGAGCTGGGGAGCAAAGCTGACATCGTGCGGGGAGTTTCCATGTGTGAATGTCCACATCCTTCATTCGCATCCTTCAAGGCTTTCCTTTAACATTTTCTGATTGTGTTTCTGAGTACAGGGTGTCAACAGCTCTCAGAACTGTTAAGTTTTCTATTTATCCTCGGGCCAGGAAAAGGCACAGATCACTGCAGTGTAAAATTACCAGTGGTTTTGACAGTGACCTAGAAGAACTATGGAATGAAGAAATTTAGCCTTGAGAGCTAAGATCCAGCCCCAGGCCCATCTTAACCAAGAAGTTCTGCTCAATTATACAGGTCACAAGAAGTTCTACTAGTTCTGAAAATATCGAACTCATCAAACTTAAGTTGGGTGATGTTGATGCATCTCGATGAATGGTCAGTTTTGAACACCAAGTACCGTATTTACTTGTTTATTTCCTTCTTTTTTCTATTCCTATGCAAGTTTCATTTTGAAAAATCATTCTATGAGTTTTGAAATTTGCTTTTTATTTCTCTTGTAGGAACTCTCCAAATCAACACAAACTCTTCCGAAGCCTTGAAAAGATTAGTTGGAATGATAAAAAAAAATAATTCCAGATGGGCCGAAAATAGAAGGAAGGGAGCTTGTTTCTTAGGAATGTTCTTGCAAAGCCTTTAAAGAGAGGGCGTTATATTGGTTAAGAGTTCAGGCCTTGGAGCTGGATCACCAGGCTTGAACCTTAGATCTGCCATTTCCTAGCTAATCTGTGGGCAACTTAGCCTCTGTGTGCCTCTGTTTCATTATGGGGATAGCATAAAAAATGTCTATTTTCTAGGGCTCTTGTGAAGTTAATAGGTATGAAGCACTGAGAACAGTGCTTGGCACATAGAATAAATATGTTACTATTTTTAATTCGATAATGATGTAGAACTGTTGCAGATATATTGCGAATAGAGATTCACAAAGTTCACTCTGGGCAGTAGAGAAATATATACTGAAAAGGAAATTGTGCAAATAAACATGAAATAAATCAAGATAGTTGTATTTTAACTAAGAGACAATTCTTATATGTCTCCTCAGTCTATCGAGCACTCCTTAATCAGATCTCTTTTTAAATGGCTCTGAGCCTACTACATCAAGTTCTTAGTGTTCACCAATCTTGGTGAGTAGTTACTTCTTAAATGCAACTTATTACCTTGCTTCCAAGGGCCATTTTAGCTTCTTCAGATATAACCTAGGTACTGATTATTTGTTCCCTAACTGCAGGAGAAACACATTAAGATCTCCAGAGCTTCCTTAGGAAGATGGGAAAATCCCAAAAGCTCTTTTCTAAAATATTTTTCACAAAATTCTTTATTTCCACTCTCAGGGCCCTATATATCTTCAACATGAATAACAGATTTAAAAGATTATGCAATTGGTTCTTCCATATTTCTCCTTTTGGAAAATCTGCATAGGGTCTAGCACTTTTGAAATGCAACGTCAATTGCATCTTGGTGCATTAGTCAAAACTTTTAATTTAACGTTCTGCTACATTTATAAACCCGTCCTTTGTGCCTCATCTCGGCACACTGGATACAGAACACTTATAACTCCTCAAGCCTCGATGTTGAACCAACAAAGATTGGGGTGAGTGATAAAGGAAATTAACATTTATTGAATATAAATAATATTCTGAAGACTCACATAACTAAAAAGTGGCAGAGCCAGAATTCCCTTCTAGATCCATATGTTCTATAACCCAGGTTCCTCTGCTATCTCATGAGGTATTTATGCAAAATCTATCCAAGGAAATGTTTCTTTACTTCCCTCTTCCTTAAATTTTTTTGATTGCTTTTATCATTCTTTTAAAAGGCAGTTAGATAATTTCAGGTTTTGGATAAACATAAAGAAATGTCAAAAATTTAGGCATTTTCTTCTCTTCTCATCTAGCCTCTTTTACCTCATAAATGAGGAATGAGTAACTTTCACTGTATAGCCTTTGAGAGTTTTTTAAAAAACTGTAATATTAGTAACTTTGGCATTGCACATATGTATTTATTAACTTAAGTATGTATTTATTAAGTTGGTTATAAATATTTGAACTTTATACTCTAAATCCAGTTTGTCAGATAAAAGAAAATTATGTTAATGTACATTAATAGTTCATCTCTTCCTGATATAAATGTGAGTTTCAGAAACCAAAATGTGGCTTCTGTTTCCTAATTCCTATCAGGGAAGACAAAAATGAGTAGATCTTTTCATTAAAATGCCTTAGCACCAGTTTTTGTTCATGCTTAGACACATATCTATGAAACTTTAGAGCACCAAAGAAAAAGAGAAACTCCTAAGAGAATCAATACAGAAAAAGACAGGTCATCTTCCGGAAAATGAAAATCAGAGTGGTTTTGACTTTTTATCAGCAACATTGAATGCTGAAAGACAATGGAACAGTATCTTCAAATTTCTGAGGGAAAATAATTTTGACCATAGAATTCTATACCCAGCCAAACCACCAGTCAAATAGAGAGGGGAAAAATATATCAAACATGTAAGAAATTGTAGATTATATTTTTGAGGAAAATTGAGAGTGAATTTCAGCAAACTGGAAAACATTGTGAAGGAGGAAGGCATGTAATCTAGGAAATAATAGTTCTAACTTAGAATGGCAGAGAAGAAAGTCCCTTGATAACATTTGGGTAGCAGCTAAGGAACAAGCTTTCTGGATGGGAACAGAAGTTCAGAAGGAGCCAGATGGATATCTCAGGAAAGAAAGCAACTAGTCCACAAGTGAGGAAAAAAAAAAAAAAAAAAAAAATATATATATATATATATATAATTATGATCTTATAAAGACTGTTTGTAAGATATATATTAATATTTGTTAGAGTCGATCCCTAGACAAATGTACAGAAGGCTTATGATTACAGAAAAGAACGTAAATGCTATCAATTTTGACAGCGTAAATGTGTAAGTAGAGTTGACAGATATTGGGATGTGGAATGAGGGGCGGGGAAGAAGAAGGAAAGACAGGGCCAGCAATATCCTTATCAAACATATGTGAAGTTGTTGAAATGAGAAATAGACATTGGATATCTCATTTAATACTACAAATGTAACTAATAAGAGAACCTAAGCTATAAGTATTAGCAATTGGGAAGAGGGAAGTAGATAAAATATTAGGAAACTAAATATTATTTATAGCAGGGACTGAATAGTTATTGTTTGAAGTTGATACAAAGAGAAATAGAAATATAACTCTGTTAGAATTAAAATAACCATAGAAGCCCAAAGGGGCAAAATCTGGAGCAGCAGGTGATTAAGAAGGGGAGTAGGTTGGAGCAAACCAGGGACTGCTTTGAAGATCGCCTGTTGTCATCATTGTGATGAGCAGGAGATGTAGGCCAGAAATACTTACCAGCCAGTTAGGCCAGCCTCAAATGCTACTGAATGTGGCCTAGGCTAGAAAGGAACTATCTGGGTTAATCTTTTTGATTTGAATCCAGGCAATGGGGAATGGAAACTCATACTTCTCTCTACCCAGCTATAAACTTTTGGTTCTTATGGACCATTTTCATTTTGCCTTCTCACTCCATGTACTACTAGTTTTACAAATTTGCTCTTGTAATTAACTTTGTGACTGAAAGAAACTCCTAAAATGTTGGAATTTCTCTTTTTATGACATTCTTTACCCTAAAGAATGTGTCAGTCAGGGCTAAAGCAATAGTCTCAAGGCAGACAGCCAACTTGCCTCTGATAACAACATTGCACTGAAGTATTGCGATCTGCTGACTTCAGAGTGAGCACACAGCACTGACTGAGCCCCTGGAAGGATGGCCTGGAGCAGCTGGGATGGCCAAGCAGGTTATCTGCTTCATTTCATAGCTCAGAGGAGACTAGTGGCTGGAAAGTGTTTCCCCTTTGCTCTTTCCTACGGTTCACAACTGGGTGAAATGTTGTTCATAACTGGATTTCTAAGTCTGATAGCCTAGAGCAAGTTCTGGCTAGATGACTTTTATGAACATTTGAGTTTACTTTGTGAAAGTGGAAGCAACAATAAGAATTATAGGAACTTAGTGGTTTTAGCAGTTGCTTAAATATATATGCATATTTTTATAGACTGCATTTGCAAGAGATTAATGTTTAGGGGTGGCTAGAACACTCACCAAGAGAGCTTCAAATGAGCCCAGAGTTTCTGAATTCTTCAAAGCCATTCTGAGAACTTCCTGAATGAACTCATGGCTCCTGTAAACATGTTTACTATGTGTCTTCCATCGTTTGCTAGGTTGGTTCCAACACCACATCAGGAAACAGGATTCCGGGGCACAAAAGTAATACAGAAAGCCATCAATGGATTGGAGAGTCACCTCTTCCGATTAGTCAAAGAGAAGTAGGTTCTATAGCCTACTAAGTTTGGTAGTAAAAGAAACAATAGTTCTCCAATCTATCAAGTTTCTGGTTCTCTCAAGTTCTTGGCAAGACATACCCAAGACTAAGAACATTTAATTCTCCTGAGGAGGAAGAAGTTTCCCGACAAAAGGTCTTGTTTGTAAACACCTTATGGTCACTTTTTGGATTCTTCATTTTAAGGACCTCGGCAAGCGTTTCATTATATATCACCCTTTTCCTAAATACTGATTAGTTGAAGATGAGGTTGGGAATCACTACCAAGCATCGCTGCGGTCTAAGCTCTGTAGGGCTCCACATTCATCTCTCCTCACTTTTCTTTTATTACCTGTGTGGGTAACTCATCTGTAGAAATCCTTCCATGCCCTTCGGTAGACTTGGCACCAAAAAAAGACAGAGATTTTCAAGCTCTCCAGTGGCAGAGCCCCGGGCTGTCACCAGGGAAGCTGCACCTGGACTGGACCCATTTGTACTGATGGCACTGGGTCCTGCACTATCTGTGCAGCCCTAAAAATAGCTCTCAATTAACATTGCATTTCAAGAATTGGAAAATTTCCCAGAAGTCCATTCTTTTTTCCTTTTCTATTTCATTACATTTTGCAGTAATAATACACAAGCCTGCAGAAAACATGACGGGTAATGAAAAAATGTAATTAATATAAGCAGTGTAAAGCGTGTATTTTTTTCTCTGTTGTCCTTGCAGAAAATTGCTGCTTTAAACCAAGCAGGATGTGAAAATGCATAAAAGCCCCCCTTTAATCTGCTGTGGTTTGTAAATATCTTATGCAAAACAGTTAAGTCAACTGTCAGGCTTTTTTTTTTTTTTTTTTAACATTAAGTCACATATTCTTGTAAAAAATTTTTTTCTTGGAGGACAAATTGAGTGATTTAAATAACAGTTTTTGAGGGGGGAGGAATGAAGGTGCTGATGAGGATTTTCAACAAGAAACCTAAAAACAGGAACCTGCCCTTTGGACGGCTGCTGTCTATTGGATTCATCTGAACAGTAGTAAGTGTGCTGCCTCTCTGTCCACTCAATTCTGGTACAGTACTGGAGAAAAGCAAACATTTTTACTACTACTTCATGCAATACACCCTATCTATTAATCGAAATAAAATGATAAAAAGGCCAAGAAGCTGTGGAATATGTCAGCATTCCTTAGACCATTTCAGTTCACTTATCTACACCACTGGCAATATTGAGAAGTCTGCTACTAGAAGGTCACAACAGAATTTCAAAACTGGAATACAAACGTTCTTTCCAAAACAGCTTCCTAGGCCAGACAGGAAAATGCTTATGGCTTTATTTATTTATTTTTTAATCTGTTCTTTCCTCCATCTTTTCTTTTTTTTTAACTGCAACTGACATACATCATTGGTTATTGTTTATTACTATCTTGTTCTGATTCTAAAAGTGTACCCATGGCCCTGGTGTGTGTGAACTTTCAGAATTTGCTTGGGACTGCTGGCCTAGTCCCCTCTGTTCCATGAGGTTCCCTGGTGAAGGTAGATTGCACAGTTAAGAAGCAGTGTCTCTCTCTTGTGGCATTCTGGGCAGCCATTTGGAGTCCCAGATGTAGGAAATGAAATAATCCATGCTCATACAGTCACAAAGTGCCCATCTGGCACCCAGGAACCTTGCACGATAGAAGCACACAGGCGTGAGCTCACTTTTGTTATGGCATTTCATAAACAGAGCTGTAGCCAGCTAGAGAAGAAGGACTTTGGAAAGATAACACTCATTTTCCAGTCCCCTCCTTTTCTGCCTGTTACCCTCAAAACACACACACACACACACACACACACACACACACACACACACACACACACACACACAGCCTTAACCTCTATAAAACACAGGGGATAGGGAGAAAAGAAAAAAGAAAAAAAGAGAGATCCATCTTCCAAAAGGTAACATTTTTTTCCAGAGGGTCTGAAGGAGAAATTTCCATTAACAGTTAAATCCCTCCCCACCACCTCTCCGTCTACATTATTGTTTTTATGCCCTCCATTCTAGGGCTCACAGGCGATGGTGTGAAATGTGACCAGTCAACTCTTAGCTAACTCTCTTCCTGTACATCACCTTAAAAATAAGGAAAAGCGGCAGCGGGAGGGATTTCATAAATCACACGACTACTGCACTGCTTTCTAGTCCTGAAACCAAATTCACAGGAGAGTCTAATAAATGACCTCAACCCCCTCCTTTTTTTTTTTTTTTTTAGTTTCCTTTTAAATGTTTGTGCCAACATAGGAGCAATAGAAGCTCGACAAAGGAAGTATTGGTTAGAGAGCACCTTGGGCTGAGAGTGTGTATGTGTGTGTGTGAAGAAAGGGTGACTGTCCCCACAGATGGCTTGACATTTAACCTCAAATTATAATTATACAGCGAGGCCGATGTGTAAAGCAAGCGTGCTGGGGCAGGGTATAGTTGTTCTACCAGCTTATCATCTAATTTCTGGGTCTAACTCTATTAATCTTTAAAAACACAGATTTCTAAGAGCTGTATCTATTGCCCAATGGCAAGAGTGAGGTCCCTGGTGGAGCAGGTAACTCAGAACACTGTGAAGTCCAGTGACAAGGGTGGGGCTTAAATGAAAGACCAGTTATGTCACGTGCTGATTTTTATTATCCTAGTGTTAAGACGGGGAAAAAAATCTCCTTGGACATTTCACCTGATGTTGTTCCAAACTGTAATAAAAACATCAGGTTGCATTACCCTTCCCAAATATCACACTCAGCCCTCTCAGCAGTTCCGGCCTCCGAAAAAGACGTTTTCAAAGCACCTAGATGATTCGGCCCTAGAGAGAACAATCACTGAAACACAGACAGAGCCCATCCCTAGCCCCTGCTGACCAAACTGCACGTAGGAGAAATGAGGTGGCGGGAAGATGTCCCAGCAGAGTATAGGTTTCTGGACTCACAACCATTAGGAAGGAAAAAACAAATGGATCTCTCCTCGGGGAACTTACCCACTCTGCACAGGCACGGCTCCTGCCTTCTCAGAGAATGGAATCTGCTTGTTTGTGAATCTAAAGCACCAAGGGGGTAGAACAATGTGATGTTTGTAAATATGATAAACCATTACAATATTACAGCTTTTCATTTGGAAAGTTATTTAGGCAAGAAATGATTACTGACCCATGATATGTAAATGACGGAAATGCAGAAATTAGTATTTGGGTCAACTCATGTATTTTTCAACCATGAAATGAAAATCTCAGTGTTCACATTCCAATTCGTACATGAAAGCATCACGGTGCTATTAGTTGACTATTGTGTTAATTTATTATTGTCTTAGTTAATGTTTTTAAAGCCACCATGAAGTTGTATCTCTACTTTCAATGCACTAATGTTGTAACTGAAAGAGGCGAGACTATCATTCTGGGGCGGCTGGGTTTCCTGAGGGAATTCTACTTTCGTTGAGAAGAAAGGAAGTGATTTTGAAAGAGATGCTAGGGACCTCCTCCCCAAATATTTTGAATATGGGATCAGTCTATCACTTTCTTTTGAATTCATAAAACCACAAGAATGTGTTAGATAATTATGCTACTATGACAAGTTCCTAGGTGCCATTGGAGACTCGAAAGAACCCCCAAAGGACTTTTATTTTCAAAGTTGAAGCAAAACAGTCTCATTGTAAAATTGGTGCAGAAACTCAGCGGGTGAGAGAATTTAAGACAGCTTCTTGGAGGAGGAGATATTTAAGCTGGTTCTGAAAGGTGCAAGAAAGGAGAAAAGTCATTTCAGGTAGATAGCAAGAGAAAAGCCCCAGAGGGCGGAATACAGAGCCCTGTGAACTGGGGTCCCACTTTAGGGAAACAGAAGGTAGATGTTGAAGAGGAAAAAGTATCGGAGTACCCATGGAGATGTCAGGGCGCAACTGAAGTCACACAAGATGGGACAACCACTCAGATTTCCTTCCCAGAGTAAACCAGATGAAGGGGATTTGAAAATAGTCTGGGCCTCTGTAGATTATGTAGAAATGCAGCAAGGGTTGGAGCTTGGAAGGACTACAACTGGAAGACCAGTAGGGAGATGGGATTAGCAATTAGGTCAGGGAAAGAGGGCCTGGAGTTGGGGCATTTTGTTATGTGCGTAAGGGGAAATGGCAAAGGGATGGAAAGGAAAGGGTGTTCTCTAACCCAAGTGCTAGAGACGCATTTAAATGCTGAATTCAGAGGGATAGATTTACTGTCAACCCTTAAATTCAATGGTTTTAAAGAGAAAATGAGGATATAATGCAGCGAATAAGCCAAGTAAGGAAATGTTGATGGTTTTGCCTTTTAATCTAATTAAGTGGCTAGAGGGAACCTTGGTATTTCCACTGTGCAACTAAATCTCCTGTTCTTGTAGCCTCGTACCTATTAGACTTGAGGGCTGGGTAGGGCTGAGACCTTTGCCTTCATTCTACCTTGGCCTTGGATCTGGGGTGTGCCAACATCTTACAGATAGGCACTTATTCAAACCCTTTACTTGGGGGTTGCAAGGTCAGAGGAGATGTTCTGCCTGAGAGGTGATCAGAGTGCAGGGCAGTTTTGAACAGGTGGGTTGGATCAATCATTCTCAATAGAGGTAACATCGCTCCCTTCAGAGTGCTTTGAAAATTCCTGGCAGCATTTTTTGGATGTCACAATAGGGATGGAGCCAGGGATGAGAGACATCCTCTGTTCACAGGACAGTCCCACACAGTAAAGACTCATGCAGCATCCCACATGGCTTTTGAATGTCCTGCCAGGCTTTCATGTAGGTAAACCTATTTATAATTACCTAAGGCTAAAACCCAACTCCAAGGTACATATTTTGCTGCCCAGTTTTAATACACATTTAATTTTCCATGAATTTACAACTACCATGTATATCAAGGGAAGATTATATTTTGTTTTGCTCAGAACTTTGCCAAGAATTGAACACCGAGAAAATTGCCTGACAGCAATACTGCCTTATTTGAGTAGCACTCATGGCTGTCGTTCTACACATAGATGCAAGCTTTTGGTTATTTTTCAAGCCATCTATATGTATATGTTTAAATACATATTATTTTATTATGAATTACTTTCCTTTTGTTTCTCCTTTATATTGTATTTCGGGAAATAAGTGTCTAGGTAATATACTATATATGATATACATGTTCTATGAATGTCATTTCAGGACAACGAAGGAGATTATAAAATATTTGTTCTAAAAAAGAGATATTGGATCTGATGGGGTGAGAATCACAGAGTTTGAAACACAAGAAACTTAGATATGAGACCTATGAGTGGCCTTCTTTTATTATTATATTTTATGCTGAATCAATCAATAGATCTTTACTGAACTCCTATGGTAGGCCTACAGTGGTTCAAGCACCATATAAGCATGCTGTAGATTAAAAAAGAAGTACAAGTCACTGACTCTCTTCCAAATCTTATATCTCGTATCAGACCTTGGCCTAATTTGGTCTGGTGGCTTACCACAGGCTGGGAAAGGCCAGAAGAGAGCGCATAAAGCATAATATCCTGGAGGTTACAGGACAGGCAAATAATTGTAACTATGATTCAATATGAATGGTCCAAAAGTGGGAGCCTGAAAGCACATTCCTGGAAGGTCCAGAAGGCAGGAGACTGTCAGCATCAGAAACAAGTGGGTATAGTTCATGCAGCCTCAAGCACCAGGCTGGAGATGAGATGTGGAACTCCACCCCTTATGGGGGGGCCAGACAAGAGCAAAGCCACGCCTCAAATAACCATAGCCGGGGCCTAGAAATGAAGGAATAAAACTGAAAGCTAATCCTCAAGACATGGGTAAAGGTGGTACCTAGGGTTCAAGACCAGAACTCAGGTCAGGGTCTGAGGCCCAGGGCAGATCAACTGTGAGTGGGTCTTCATGTTGAGTCAGTGAGGCCGGGGTAAGAGCAGCTTAATATGTTTCACTGTAAGTGCAGATGGATTTGCCCGCTGGGTTTTGAGATGGAAGCCAGATGTGACGTTTGGGAGCCACACTGGACCCGACATTCAGTTTTATCATCTAACCAGAAGAACAAAGGTAGAAATACATAACAAATGAACTGGACAATCGTTAACAAAGAGTAGGGCAATAGTTCAAGAGTATCCAAAATTCCTGCATTGACTCCCTTGAATCAAGGAAGGCATTGACTCCCTTGAATCAAGGACGTGAGACAGACCTCTGGGTTGGAATGGTTTCTGGTTTCACAGGAGAGCAAGGGCTAGAGCCAGCCCTTGAAGAGCAGATGAATGAATAGTTAAATTGATTAATTCATTCACTCATTCATTCAACAAATAATTAGAAAATGCCTGCTGTGTAATAGGTGCTAAGAATAAAGAGGTGGACAAGACAAACACTGACTTTGGCGATGCAGATGCAGACTGCAGGCTAATTTGAGTTTCAGAGAGGGAGGCAGGCAAGAATGGACAGCTTTCTGCCCAGAACTTGAGGGAGTGCCTGAGGATAGTGAGGCACACCCAGGGCCTACTTTTAAGGAGGTGCTCTTCTTGCTACCTGAGCTGCTGCTAATCCTAGTATTCATTGTGCAGTACATTCGTTCTACCTCCTTTAAGGCTTAATCCTAAAGGAAAGTAAAAATGTCATTAATATAAACTCTTAGAGATAGGGGTTGGTAAACTTTTTCTATAAAAATCCAGACAGTAAATATTGTAGGCTTTGCAGGTGTGCCAAGAGATCTAATTCTTGTTTTGATTTTTTTTAACTATCTAAAAATGTAAAACCCATTTTAGTTCACAGCCTGGATTTTGCCTGCAGGCTATAATTTGCAGTCCCTTGGTCTACACAGTTCCTTTTGTCCAGAGACCAATAAGGCATTCAATAGAGTTAGTGGATGATGATAAGTAATATTTATTATAAGTAATATTTGTAGAACACTAAACATTGTCTGATGTTATAGTTATATTGTCCCACTTGGCCCTCAGAACAATACAACTGGACTAGGTAAGCCACATCCTGCCATTCTTCCTTAATTCATAGATAAGTAGACTGAAGCTCAGGAATGTTCAGCCATTGCACTAAGTCATAGAGCCACAAAAACCAGAAGGACGTTAGATTTCAGTTTTTTTGATTCCAGAGCTTGTCTTTGACTGACAACTACTTTGAATTAGCTGTACAACCAAATTATTCACAACTTTCACAGAGTACTCTAGTTTTGAGTCTGAATGTGTTTTGAAATTAAAGGCTTACACTTAGAAAGCAAACAAACATTGTATCTAGTTTGAATTATGTCAGTGCTATGAGGAGAAGAGAACTGAGTAGACTATTTTAAGGGCTGGGGACACACTACTAAATTCAATAGACACAATCCCTGCTCTAATTAGTAGTTTACAGTCTAATGAAAATCATTCAAATGATAAGGACACAATAGTAGGAAGAGTAGTGGCTACCTAAATGCCATGTATTATGTTTGGAGTTACAAATGTTTTATCAGTCTTCCAAACAATGCCATAAAGTGGGTCTTATTTCCTCCATTGCATAAATACTTTAGTAACAATAGCTAACATATGGAACTTAGTGTATGCTAGGAAAGAAATGCTCAGAGGAGATAAGAGAGCAGGTAGGTGGCCAAGGAAGATTTGAACTTGGGTCTATACATCCTGGAGTCTGAAGGCCTTCCACTTTATGCTGAAGCAAAACCCTGGGCTGTGGCCATTTGACCGTATCAATACACCTCCACTTTTCTATGCCTGATGGATTTAAATCAGATTTCTTCATCTTAGTATTCTGTCATTTATGAGCCAAGGCAGCCAGAGCGCACTTATTCATTAGTGCTTTACACTGTGATGATTGCTGAGACGGCACTTCCGGTGTCATATAATGCCATTTTCTAAAGCTTATAACTCTGAAGTAATTGCCTCATGGGTTACGATTTCATCAATGTTCAAATGCTGTTTATATGCAGTTGGGCAATTTCAAGGCATAGGCATCCACCTGAAGGTTTCAGTGGGCATTGAGTTTACTTTAAAAACACTTAAAAAAGCAAAAGTCATTGGGAACAATGCACTAGTTGGAATTTCTCCTTTCCTTTGGCATCTTCATTCTGTCGTTACTTGCTTTATTCAAAGGAAGGCCACTGAATCCTCTCTCTAGGTATCATTATTATTTAACTTGCATGAATGTAGCAAAATTTAGGGCTCGGAATCAAAGGACCTTTCTTTAGTTCCTCAGCTGATTGTGGCACAGGCACAAGAAGGAGGTCTTGTAGAATTTATTTTTTTCAGTCATTGAGAAATTATGAAAACTTAAGTGTGAAGAAATTATGGACCCTAGAAAGTTTAATTTTAAATTTCCCAAGTTTTCTGTGATTGCGACTTTGGCAAAAAAAACCCAAAAAACAAAAAACTTTGTGCATTAAAAAAGGAATACTGAATAACATGTACGTAGTTTTTAAAAATAAATATATTTATCTGAAGAACTTCAGTATTGCATAAATTTGGTTTTCAAAATTAATTTCTATTTTTTTTTTTAAAGATGAAATCCATGTTTTCAATGTGCCGTTATGGAAAGTTCAGTGATCACATATAATAGCAATGTATTAAAAGCTACACAGAACAAAACCCATTTTTAAAAACCCATAACTCAACAGACTAAAAAAATGACAGACTAGCCATTCATGCAAATTAGCTAACTCACATTTATCAGCGAAAATATTTCATAGCATTAACAATACTGTCATTTAAGAAAAACGGGGCCCAGAACTACACATTTATTTTTACCGCATTCATTACTCATTTACTTGTTTCGTTTCTTTTCTTTCTTTTTTTGAAGTGTACGTTTTGAAATCAAAGTTCTGTAGAGGAAGAAGCAGATGATTTTCCCACTTTAGCGACCCCGCGGTTAGCAGCAATAAAGCAACAGGAACAAATCTGGCTTGAAACGTGTCCAACCCACATCTCCCAGTGTGCACAAGAGGCAAAAAAAGTAAGATGTGCAGCGGATATTAACATGAGTAATCTTGGAAATCTAAATATTAAACATATGTCAGAGATTATCAGATGCACATCCACATGTCTTATAGAGATGTCTTTCATCCGAGGAGCTCCGGCCCATTTCAATGTGCCTGGGCTAGTTCTCCAGCCCTGAAGGCCTCATCAAAGCATGGCATGTCCAGTGATGACAGCCCAGCTTTTTAGATGGGTGCTTGTGAAGTACAAACTTTTTAGCTCCCACACCTTCCTGAAAGACAATCTTATTTGTCTTCTCTACCTCCACCTGAAGATAATGTCATTTAAATCCAAGTTGATTAAGTCATTTTCCCAGTAAGCTGCACAGTTCAGGAAATTTCCCAGGGTTTTTGATTTGTGTTCTTATGCGAATGTCGCTAGAACCCACATTCCAATCTGCCTACAGGGCTTTTACAATAGCAATCCAGAGAAGAATGTTCCAGATAAGACGTTGAGAAGTAGTATTGTCTTATCTCCTAGGCACTGTGTGAAGGCTGTGACTTAATTCCTTCTGTCCGTTAGTAAAATGTGCTCATAATACTTGGTACCGTCCTCCCTCCAAACTCTCTTCTGTAGGGTAAATGAAGTTATATTTGGAAGTACTTAAGGGTCTAATATTATAATAGAGAGCCAGCCTAATTTATTTTTTCTGTGTGTATATTGGCCATTGAATAATATTATTTTATAAAATCTCTTAGTGCAGCATGACAATACTTTTTCTTAGCCTCAGTTTTGTCATCTGTAAATTACGAAAGAAAAACTGACTCTCGGTATTTCACAATGAGATCATGTTTATGAGAAAACTTTGTAAACTTTAGAGCTTTATACAAATGTAGAATATTATTATTACCATAAGGCACATCTACCAGAAAGAGGCTTCCAAGTGATTACTGGTGCACTAAAATCCAATTTCGTTTCCACATTATTTATCCTTGGCAAATGTCATAGCTTTCTATAGTTTGCACAGTCTTCACTGTTAGGTAACTGTTACTCCATGCATGCCATTTAGTAGGCAGGCTGAGTGAGGTGGAGACTAAATTCTTACCTTTGTGCTACTTCTCTCTCAGGGAGGCTAGCACCCAGTTAATGCTTAACCAATAGGTTTTGAATTGAACCGAATTGTACAGAGGATAGAACTTGGAATGAATGAGACAAACTGCCAGTTTGACTGAACCCGTCCAGGGAGGTGGTATGACAGGCAGTGTCCAGGGCGCTTGAGAATGAGAGAGGAACCAGCCATTCCCCATGGAGGAGAAGTGTGCCCAGTGCAATTGCGACGGTGATGTTGCCCTCTGGTCCCCCTCCTTCCTCCTTCTGATACCTTCTCTCACCTTCTCTTCCATCTTTTATCACCCAGAGAAGGAGAAGCTACTCATTTTTTTTCTCATCTGTTGCTTATAAGCCTTTCCTCGTTCAGTGAGGTAGAGGAAGCTTAGGTTCTTTTGGGAATACCATGGATTCTTTAGCTCTGCTCTTTAGGGAATTTTCAGGAGCTGTAAAAGACAATCTGCAGACTGTCACTTGGTGGGAATTTGTCGGGAGAGGGATGGAAATTTAGGGAAAGACCCGCACTTCTAGGTGGAAATTTTGCTTACTGTATTTGTCCTTAAACCAAACTGTTTTGGTCATTGAAGTAAAACAACATTATAATTTATAATAAGAATAATTACCCAATTGATTTGTCTCCTTTGACCTAGCGTATTCTCCTAGACCACATTTTGTGAAATCAAGAAAAATGTATTCTCAAATTGTTTGATGTACTTTTGTGAATGTGTTCCAAAATACTATGACTTTGATTCTCCCAAGCACATTTGACACCCCCGCATCCCATCATCGCCTTTGGAATATAAACTATTATTATCAGCTAAAGAATCTCAGAATTGCATACGCATCCTTTTCAAGAACAAAAGATTAAATGAAAGGCGTGGCTTATTTGCTATTGCCTGAGTTATGCAGGGTGTTATTTACACTCAGCCAGCTCTCCTCTCTTCCTGCCTACTTATCTCCCTTCCTTCTTTATCTTTAACCTATATCTCATAAGCTGAGTGCAAAACTATCACTCCTTCAGGGCATCATCTATTCAGGTAGAGATGCAAACAGACCTGGGGCTACAGGCCTCTACTGCCTGAGCCATCTCCCTCTGGACTAAGGGAACTATGCTCTAAAAGAAAAGCCTAAATGCAAAAATCACATTTTAGCTATTTGGTAATAATTTCCTTTTTATCCCTTTCCCAGCCATTTTCTCAGAAATACATAGAAAGCTTTGCTTTTGGTTCTAAGCTGCAAGAAATTGAAGAAAGGAGAGATGACTTGCAAAAGATCTAGATTTGGGGTCATTGAAATAAAACATTCTTTAGCTGATTATGGTGAGACTATTAAAAACTAATGAAAGCTGCTGAATGTGATGGCACATCAGCACTCGAACACTTGTTTACTTCCCCACCTCTATTTTAGAATGAAATATTAGATTAAAAAAAAAGAATGTGTCTAGAATGAAACTCTAGTGACTTAACATGTTCACATTTTCAGTGAATGGTATGTTTAAATGAAAATATTTAGAAAATGTTGACTTAAATATATCACACTCAACTCCTAAGTGATCAAAGGCTTAAGGTCTGTTTATATTGAGTAACTTTTTAACAAAAAGAGTTCACTTGTCATTTGCATACATGTGTACATATATTTACTAGAATTAGCTGAACTCGTAAACTACAGCCAATTGAAAAGTCAACATGTTCATGTTATTTAGTTTATTAAAAAATGTGTTTAATTCTTTAGAGACACCAGATGAAGAATATCATGGCCAGCTACAGGCATACATATTTTTGCTTGAGGCTTGATTACTATAATCCAAGTATTTCAAAATGTTATACAGAACCAATGAGTAGCTATAGTTGGATTAGATCTTCAGAAACTTAGAAGTTGGGAAGGGTATTGGAGATCATCTAGTCCAGTGTTTTTCAGACTCTCCTGATGATAGTGATTCCTGGTCCTAATTTCAGACCTACTGAATTTGAATCTCCAGGAGTGGGACCTCAGAAACTGTGTTTGTTTAAACAATGTTGTATTTTTATCATCAAGAAAGTTTGAAACAGACCCATTCCACTGGTTCTAAGCCCTATGTATCAGAATTGTCTGTAGAGGTTGTTGAAAACATAGAAGGTTGGGTAGTGGGCACCATGCCTTTATAAAACCTAATTCTATTTTATGCATCTTCATTCTTAATAAGCTTCACAGGCAATGTCAAAGCAGGTTTGGCATTCATCAGTGATCTATTCTGACCCCTACATGTCGGAAATCTTTTCCAAAACATTCTACTTAAACATTCTGACTCAAAAGCCAGCCTTTCTCTTGTTGGAGGGCTCATAATCTTAGGCATTACTTTTATTTGTTAGGCCACGTTATGACTTCCTGTAACCTCTGACTGCCAGTCTCAGTTTGTCCTCCAGAGTAACAGAATAGTCACTTCAAATGTGTAGCCCACTGGCGGTGTTCAGTAAATGTCAGGTCTGTTCCCTTGTACCCACATAACTGTCCTCCAAGTATGACAGACCTCATTTCTGACCTATTCCTTCAAAAGTGGTGACTCTATAAATTGTTTCTTTTTCATACAAAACATTTTCAATTTTAAGAGCACTTTGTGGTTTTCATATTAGAATCCTCAGTACCTGAATCCAGACATGCTGCAACATCTTTATTATTAAAATTAATGTATTCCAAAAATATTCTCGAGCACCCACTATTTATGTCAAACTCTGCTTTTGATACAAGGGTTCCCACAACAACCAGAACTAAACCCAGGGTGCTAGATGGGCTCCAAGTGAACCTAGTGGGGTTATGGTTCTGACCTCATTGTTTTAGTAAGGTAGCTCATGACTGTATTGGCTGTTTTGAATGCCATGTCACACTGTTAGTTTACTTTAGGTTAGAATTGAACTAAGACCTCAGGACTTCATATAAGTTGCTGTTATTATTATCATCACCCTTACTATTACAAGCGTTATAAAAGATAACTTTTAGGTAGTGATATATAGTTTACAAAGTCTTTCTACACCCCCAATTCTTACAGCAGCTCTGTGAATTTATATTATTATTTCTAATTTATAGATGGAAAAACTGAAGCTCAAAGAAGTTTAAGGTATTTCTTGACATTGCATATGTAACATTCAGTCAAGCTAGGACTTGAACTTAGGCCTTTTGACTCCAAATCTAAAGCATTTTTGATTGCCTCATGATGCCAAATTAAGTGAGGTCTTCCCTGACTGTATGTTAGCAAGTGAGGCAAAGTAGGGCAGGCCATTACTTTTTCCTATTTAGTTATATGTGATTGTCTTTGACTATTATTCTAGCCTCTAGAGCTCTTTATAAATCCTTGATTTATCTATCTGTTAGGTATCTTTATCTTCAGTTAATATCTACAATTGACTGAGCAAGTCTCTATGTTCTTAATTCAAGTTATTAAAACTTTGAACAGGATGCAGCCAAAGAGAGAACCCACTGGCATATTTCTGGGAGATGTTCTCTAGGTTAGTATTAAAATAGTAATTGACACTGGTGACCATTTTTCAACCAGCTAGAATTTGATTTACCTGTGCCATCATTCTGCTCACATGTCCCAAACTTGACATTTAAAAAGATCATGAAAGCCTTACTTAAATGTCTTGCTTAACTCCTGATACATTATGTCTATGGAATTTCTCTGATCCACCAAAGAGTAAATGGCTTCCTTTCAATTGAGTGGACCATTTTAACTGTCCCGCATATCAAGTTACTTCATCATTCAGATGAAAACTCTCAAGGTGTTTTTTTTTTTTTTTTTTAAATCTTGGAAGTGCCCTTTAGGAGTCCCATCCTTCATGATCCAGCTTAGATGTCATCTTCTCTGGGAAGACTTTTTTTTATCCCCCAGGCAGATTTAGCAACATTTAGAACGCCCTTTGCTCTGTCTCGGCATTCTGGTCATTTCTCTGATATAGCACTTATCACATTACCTTGTAGTTATCTGTGTGTTTTTCTTTGTTTGTTTGTTTGTTTTACCTTCAATATTTAAACCTCTTAAAGACAAGGACTGTATTTTATCCACCTTTGAAGTCTCCCATAGTATCTAGTATAGATACTAGTATGTAGTATATTAGTACATATAAGAGACTCACAGTAAATACTTGTTGAATGAGTGAATGTGTCATTGAATAGATATACGAACATGACATAAAGTTTTCTTGTAAAGTTTTTATTAGATAAACAATATTAACAAAAATCTCCTTTCAATTTATTTTGGGCTTTGGCACTTCTTATTGAAGATATCCAGGAACAATGGACAAAACTTGATCAAGAAAGTCCGACATTCATCTATTCCCTGAAAAGGAAGAATTAATCCTTTGGCCCCCTAGAGTAGTTGTAGTTTTAAGATTAATCTTAACTCTATTTGTAGCCTATAAAACAAAACTAATTGAAGAATTCAAAGCTTTAGAGCATTTTTAGGTGGCTTGATGGGAAAGCATTGAAATAAATACAAACATTTAGATAAAACAACCATTTTAATAGTATTAACTCTGCCAATTAATGATAATAGAAGAGCCGTCCAATTAGTTAAATCGCTAATAGTTTTATCAAGCAGAGATTGGTAATTTAAAGCAAACAAATTCTTTCTAATTTTATCCACTTGCGCACAAAGATATTTAAAGGATAACAGGGGATTCAATAAAGAATATTACTCAAGAAAAGCTATATTTAAATCTTTTAATGGCTATAGCAAAGAGTTACCCCAATTAGCCAGAAAACCCAAGCAGTCAGTAAATTCTTTCAAGCCTACATAATTTGAAGTAAAAATAAATGAAATACAACAAAGGTGCTACTTGCAATCATTAGCATTATTATTGTGGTATATTTGGAAGATGGAGAGTGCCCTGAGACAGTAAGAGGTGTAAATTTAACTCATCAAATCCAGCAATTGTGATTGCTCTGTACTCATGCAGCATTTCTGAGGGGGTTTCCTGAGGTCGCTGCTCAGCACCCCCTCTCAGGGCAGAAGATCGTGGTGGGGAAGTTCATGTGCTCAATGCCACACTGAGGTTAGGACTTTCCCTGTCAAAACTCCATGGAGAATTCAGGCACATAATTGGATAATTCAGGAAAATCCTCTTAGGACCAGAACGATGTTAACATTTTTTACAATTCCTATTTTATTTTTCTCAAGAGAAACAGACTTTTAAAAACATCTGCGTTGTATGGATCTGTGAACTTCATCAGTAGAGATCTGGTCAGTTAAGGACAAATGGCAAATGATAGACTAAAAAAGAGCCTTTGCCGTCTATCTTCTGCTTGAGTACAAAGTTAACTCTTTAAATTTCAGAATTAATGATGCTGTTTATTCCACATTAGGGTACTGCCAACCAAGCACTATGCCCAGATGAACAGGCTTTAAAAGGAAAAGAACAAAATAGAGAGCCTTTCCAAAGCATTATCTCTGTTGGTGTCAGCAGGAAGGAAGTATGCTTTGGCTATAATAACAACTACAGTTTATTGGGCCACTTACTATGAACCAAGCAATGTGTTAATATCTTTATATTCATTATTTCATCAAGCTTCCCACCAAGAAAGTGGGTATTATCCCTGTTGTATAGATGAGTTTACTGAGAGTTACAGGTTAAAGTGGCTTGCCCATAGTAATGAGTGTTAGAGCCAGGATTCAGAGTTAGGAATCTCTAACTGCAAAGACCTTGCTGTTTACCTGGGTCATATACCACCATCCTGGTCCCAGAGGCTGGCATATTGTCACTGGAGGGTGATGATCTCTCTGCATTCCAGTGGTACAGAAAACAAATACCCTGTGGACAGCCCTGTGGGGTAAATACAGAATGAACTGGACCCAGCTGGGCATTTGCATTAAAGTGCCTCACCAGGGTTCCCAGCTGCTCTGGCAGAGTGCCCAGGCCCTGCCCCAGAGCCCAAACAGAATGCTCTTTGAGATGCCTCTGGTTTTCATTTCCCAAGCTTTGCTATACACAACAAGTAAGCCTGGAGCTGACCTCTAACCCACCCCACTTCTCGTGAGACGTGGCAGGTTGTAGAAATGAAAGAAGTTAATGATATCGATATCTTGGTATTAAGAGGTAACGTTCCTCTAAACTGTTAAAAAAAAAAAAACAACAAACTTATTTTAAAAGTTCTCAATAAGGATCATTAGATAGAAGGTTGTCAGTAATATAAGCCACATGGAATCTGCATTTACCAAGACATAAGCATAAAGGCTAATTGAAAGATTTAAATGTGGCTCAGTTTTAGGACTAAGCGCAGGATGACCTGAAAGAACACTTACTAACCCAGACACCTAAGCAGGTAAACCAGCCTGAGCAAGGCCTGATCAACATTAGAGAGCAGGCTTAATTTCTCTCCCTTTACATTCTCTACTGTTTTGTTTAGGTCATTTTAAATATGTTCCTCTCTTGGGGAGAAAACTATGGAGACAGCTGTATCTGACCCAAAGTTCAAATATTGGCTCTGTCATCAGATAAGCTCTGAGAGCATGGACTGCTCATTTAACTACCCTGAAGTACAGATCTCATGGAAAAAGGGATCTTGCAGATTGTAGATACTCGGTGAACATGGTTGTGCTTTCTAATTCTACTATTCTTCACTACTTTCAGAGCACTATTAGTGAAAAATGGAACTGCTCCTCAGAAGAACTGGTATTTTAGTTAGAGAAGGAATGAAGAGGAAAAAATCTGAAAAATACCAGGACAATCTGTTTGGCTTTTGGTTCTAGAGATTTCACGGTAAATTCTGTCTGCCATCAGCTGAGTGTGGGGGTGAAACACTGGCCCAGAAGTCAGGATTCTTGTTTTTTTTTTTTTTTCCCCCTACTTTAGTGACTGTCTCATGTCAGTTTTCTTGAAAACAACTATAGAGACTGCTGTACAGATTTACTGGGGAAAGCTCTTAGCAACACCCGTGAGAGGGACAGAAAATTAATCAGGAAAGGAGAAATGTGATGTAGTTGTAATAAAGGCCTCAGCAGAGCCCACAGGGAGCTCTGGAGCTAAGGTGGTCTTTCAGAACTGTCATGAATTAAGGCAAAGAGATCAGGCCTTTGAACCGTTGTAGTGACCAGTCACTGCATACAGTTTGCCCCCAGAGAAGGGGTCATAATTCTAGGAGAGGGCAGTACCTGCAGAGGGACTCGGCTGTGAACCATCAGCAGGTAGCACTTTTCACAAATGAGTGCCTTTGGAAGAAGGATAGTAGGGTCTGGGCAGTGCATCATAGCATCTACTATAGCTACCAGTTGGGTAAGGCACTGCACATTTTGGTCCTCACTATCCTTAAATTAAATAATGCCTTCTACCAGTATTTACAAACACCTACTTTGTGCATATTATTTCCTTTGAGTGGAATGTCTTTCCCCCACTTAGAGCTATCCGATATGTTAATATAGAAAAATTCTGATAAAATGACAGTTCCTTTAAGGAGTCACTTTTAACTTTCAAGGTATCTACAACCTTCCCTATTTCTGTGCCATCAAGGCATTTTCTACATACTTCTCTCAAGACTTATTTCACTATAGTCAGGGAACCTTACTTACATTTGTATCTCTTTCTTCTCTCCCCCCAACACAAAACTTGAGTGAACAAGTCATTATTTAAATATTTTGTCTAATATTAGTATAGTTATGCCTTTTTTTTCTTTGGGTGAGCATTTATTCTTTTCATTCTTTCACTTTAAATTTTTCTGTATTATTATATTTTAGACATGTCTCCAGTAAATAACATTTGATTCAAATTAAGTTTGTTATCCAGCTTGACAATCTTTATATTTTAACTAGAGTGTTTAGGCCATCTATGCTTAATGTAATCACTGGTATACTTAGGTTAAAATCAACTATCTTATTTTGTGGTTTATATTTGGTCCACTAGATCTATGTCTATTTTTTTTCATCTTTCTTGACTTCTTTTGGATTCTTTTTTTCTTTACAATATATTATTTTCCTCTATAGGGGTTTAGAAATCATATACTCTTTTCTATTCTTTTAGTGGTTACCCTAAAAATCACAAAATTCACCCTTCAGTTAGCAAAGTCTAACGATAATCAATAGTTTTACTCTTCTTCTGGAATATATACAAGGACCTTAAAATAATTTAACTGAATGTCTCCTGTCTTTCCAACTTATCGTTGAAAGTGTATAGTTGTCATGAATTTTAATTCTCTAGATTTAAAAACTCTAAGACATTCATATTATAGCTTTTAAAGTTAATGTTTATGTTTACCCACATATTTACCACTTATTCTATTCTTTAATTCTTCCTGTGTCTCTGATTCTTTAGTATAGTCTGCTGGTTGTAAATTCTCTGTTTTTGTTCATCTGAAAACTTCTGTATTTTACTTTCATGCTTGAAGGCTATTTTAATGGGGATAAAATTCTATGATAGTTTTTCTTTTCCATAAAAACACTAAAATTTATTTCCATTTTCTTCTGGTTTTTATTTTTACCATTGATAAATTTAACTATTGCTCCTTTGAAGGTAGCTCTGTCTTTTTTTCCCTAGCTGCTATAAATATCCCCCACCCTCCTTTTTCTTAGTTTTCTGTAGTTTACAATGATACATCTTAATATGTATATCTATTTTTTTCACCCTGCTTGGAATTCTTAGGTTTTGTTAATCAGTCTTGAAAAATTCTCATTCAGCCATAACATTTTAACTATTAATTTCATACAATTTCTCTCTTGTGGAAAGTTTATTCTGCCCTATTTTTCTACTTAATAATTCTTTCTTCAGCTACATCTACATTCTTTCTTCAGCTACATCTACATCTGCCATAAACTCTTGCAATCACATCTTAATTTATTTTATTTTTTCTTTTCAAAACAATGTCATTTTTTTACTCAGTTTCTTCCTGAAATTTCAAGCTTGGCTTTTCTTTTTTCTTCGACTTGGTGCATATAGTTGTTTTACAGTCTGTATCAGATAATTCTAATATATGAAGTCTTTGCTGGTCTGGTTCAATTATCTTGATGTTTTTACTGGTTCTTACTCAATGTCTTATTTCTTGCATGCTTCATTTCCTTTGACTGTGTGCTGTGCAATGTATTAGGTAAATTATTTTTAAGAATAATCAGAGCATAGGTAGGTGCTTTATCTGAGTCCTAAACTTTGGTGGACCCTGAGCTTTGACTTTCATTCCCTCTGCCCTTAAAGACCTCTGAAAGCAAATGCAATTTCACAGTTATTTCTTAGAAATAAGCAAATGCCCTTAGGAAAAAAAACAGATTTGAATATAGAACTTTCATTTTCTTCTGGATTTCGACTAGGCAATTTCTTATTCTTTGGTTAACTCTTTGGTGCTTTTGGAATGTGTAGGTTTTAAAAAATATTTTTCCCAATTTAACTTTACTTTTTCTCAACAGAAAGATTAATCTGAGATAACTAGTCTACTATAGTAGAAGTAAAATTCTTTTTTTGTATTTCACTCTTTAGCTTAATCTGATCATTCAATATTTGCTAAATAATGACTATACGAATTGTCATAGACATTGAAATAAAGTTGTATAAACTATGATGTCTGTCTTCAAGAAACATATTATTTATTAGGCAAGGAAAAACACATAAAAAAACTTGAAATAATGACTACTCTGTTCTGACAGTAAATGCTAGGTTTCCATACTTTTAGTGAAAGTGTACATTAATACACCCCTTTGGAGAAAAATTTAATAATCTTTATGAAAATTAAGTATGTATATACCCTTTGGCTAAATAATTCCACATCTAAGAATTTATCTGATGTATACTCTGTATATACTTGTATAAGTGCTCAAAGATATGTATATGCAAATATTCATTGACAACAGCATGTTTGTAATAAAAATACTGGAAACAATATAAATATCAACAGGGGCTTGGTTAAATTAATTATGATATATCATGCAACAGAACACTATGCAGCCATTAAAAAAAATGGGAGAAAATTTTTAT
>NW_011888803.1:9715019-9776541 GCF_000151845.1 Pteropus vampyrus
ATTAACATTTGTAATACTTAACTTTTATTAGGCCTTTACTACAATAAAATACATAAAAGAATTCTTCATCATTTCCAGATTATCATCCAAGAACAGTGAAGCCCACACACAGCTTCTTCGGGAAATGCTGGCAACATGGTGTACACATGGCCTCCATGTTTGTAGTGGTTCCAGAGTTTGCTTTTGAGGTTAACTTTTTTTTTTTTTTTTTTGGATAAACTTCTCACAGAGGATCTGGGTGAGCAGAAAGCTTTTTAAAATTATAGCCCAAACTATTTCTTGAGCAATCCAGGAATTCATTTATAATGTGATCCTCAGATTCACATAACATAGTTTGTGAGAGGGTGTGCCCAAAGCAGTTAGGAAAAGCAAAACAGACTTTTAGCAGTGCGGGATTTAGTAGGGAGATCTGATCCAACAAGTACAAACTCTTTTAAAGGTTCAATCAAGTTTATTCCCATCACATTCCTCTGGAATGCCCAACAGGCACATGCTTTGTCAATGAAAATTATTTTCAATCTCATTGATGTTTTGTTTGGCAAGAACCATTTCTTTGAACAATTTCTTATTAATTATCTATGATTTTTCATTTCTGACAGTGTTATCACCAGCTGCATATTTATAAAAGAGCCAAATTTCGATCTGTATCAGTTTTAATGTTTCTTGAGAATGCAATTTGGAAAAAAAAAAAAAAAAGCCAATCTATGTGCAACCAAATTTCAGATCTTCAACATCAGAATCACATAGAGAAAGGTGAATACAATGGAATTCTTCTATCATCTCTATTTTATGAGACCAAATTATTATATATTCACCTTAACCAGTCATGTCATTGAGCTTTGTGCCCCTCTTTGCAGCTTGTAATTTTCTGTCTCTGGGGACATGGTTTACCTTGTGGCAATCCGAATATAAATAACAACACCTAGTTTGTTAATGGGGTCCTGCCTCCCAGACAAATAACTCACTGTGGCTCTAAGATTGTATCTTCCCACAGGCGCTCACTCAAACTGCTTTGGTCAAAAGACCTTCTTCCTAGGAATATTAGAAATACACCCAGGAGTACATGAAGGTGTTTCTATTTCCTGGGGCAATGTTGGGCAGTGCTGCCTTCTGGCTGTAAGCAGCCTGTGGGGCCCCAGAGAGCATTTCAGTGGACTTCTGCTTAAATGTTGTTTATACACAGCCGTTGATTTCCTTTACCAAGAGCTGCCAATCCAATGAAATTAGTCCCGCCTGTCAAGTAGCTCCACCCTCTTCTCAACCAGGTAGTAAGCACAGGAGCTGGGCTAGTGGTAGGAGAAATGGCCACACTGGCAATATAGTCCAGTGGTTCTGTAAGCACACAGTAGCCTGGAAACTTGTTGGAAATGCAAATCCCTTGTCTTACCCTATGTCTCCCAGTGATTTGGGTACAGGCCAAAAAGTTTGAGAATCACTGTTTCAGCTTAATACGTTAGAATCTTCTACTTTATCTTTTTTCACCCCTGTATATTTATGTTCCTCTTTACCCCTGTAACATTTTCTCAATCACAGATTTATTTTCTAAATGTCTTTGAGCTGTCCTGTGGACAGGGGCTCACCCTGACCAGTGGTGTTCTGGCAAATGACTAACAATAAGCTCAGGAGGAGGGTGACTTGATATGTCGACTTTCATAATTTCTGTGGTGTAAATCAGCCACCACGACTGATTTTAAGCTACTCACATATTAGTGAACATGGAGTTAAGAAGAGATGTGCGTAATTGCTCTTGAGAGTGGATGTAAATTCGATCCAACATCCTACCGGGAGGTGCCAATAATCCTACAGGTAGTGGCTCAAGTTTAACTTAGTGGGGATTTAGATTGGATTTACACACAAAATTGGAGAAATTATTTGTGGGCCATTTGTTGAATTATTGAATACTTTTGATCACTAAGGTGCCTGAAATATTCAGCTGATATCCTTTAAGATCACTGGAAATATTTAAAATCAGCCTACAAATGGTCTTTTTGGGGTACCACACACATAATAGATTCAAGCTCATACCTATATTTGGTATCTGTACTGTGCATACCCTATCAAAAACTACTTGTTTGGTAGACAATAAACCTTGAAACAACAGTAAACCCTAAAAACTCTTGTTTTCTTCACTGTTCTATCTTTATTAGTTACACTCATTGAATGTTCATTGAATTAATAAATTAGTAACTGTATTAGTTTACTAGAGCTGCCATAACCACAGAATGGATGGCTTAAACAACAGACATTTGCTTTCTCACAATTCTGAGACTAGAAGTCCAAGATCAAGGTGTCAGCAGGTTTGGTTTCTTCTGAGGCCTCTGTTTCTGGCTTGTCAGATGGCTGCCTTCTTACTGTGTCCTCACCTGGTTGTCCTTCTGTCTCATGTCTCTCTGTGTGTCCAAATTTCCTCTTCTTATAAGGACAGCAGTCACACTGGATTAGGGCCTGTCCTAACAGCTTCATTTAACTTAATTACCTCTCCAAATATAGTTACATTCTGAGATATTGAGGGTTGGGACTTCAACATATAAATTTTGGGGGTATGGTTCAGTCCATAATGATAACAATCCAAACTTCTATATCTTAAGGTTCTAAAGCACGATAAAAAACATAAAACATCAGTTGTAGATTCGGAATATATCAGTCATGTGCTTCTATATTTACCCTGATATGAGAGCTTGTCTCCATTATGAAGTAGATACAGTGTCATCTAAGAAATAATAAACTAATCTTATAAATTGCAAAAATGTCCCTCCCATTCTTCCTCTTGTTTTATACTGCTTATCATTGGCACATAAGATTTTGTTCCTGCTAAATGAGTTAGAAGAACAGGAGAGATGGAAATGTAATTAGCTTGCATATACAGAAAAATAAGATATTGGAATATTGGAATTTTATTATTTATATATCTCGCTGTGGGAACTTTAGCTCGGCACATACATTCACTTGCAGGAAAGCACCATTGAGGAAGTTCAAAATAGTCTCAGCCTCTCACATTTCTGAGATTATTTTTTGATTTGATGTCTCTCAAGAAATTAGGAAAGAAGTTCAAAGTATGGAAAGTCTAAAAAGCCTTTGGAGTGTCTCTTTGTTGGGGAAGAATAGGCTATAATGATCTGAAACTTTCTTGGTTGAGAAATGGCTCCACTTTAGTCAGAATTCTGGCCAACTATGAAGAGAATAACATGTTACCTGAAGTCTAGCTTCTGTTTTTTTTTTCTTATTGGCATCTGTCATCTTAAATTGTTTGGTGATGCAAGTGAATCATAACACAATGTTTTAATTTTACACTCTAGGTTTAGTTAAGTTAGGTATAAATTTTTAGTTACCCTTGGGAATACGATCGGCTTTTAAAAATTATTTATTTTGTTGTTTTCTAAGTTGAGATTTCTCTTTTAATCAGTAAACTTTTCTTTAGAAATCCTCAAAATAATTTCAACATGCCCCGAGGGCATATGTTCTTATAATATAATAGCATGACTAGGTGGTTCTTGGCGATCAGCCTGGCATGGTGAGACATGCTGTTATTACACAATTACACAAATCCTGGTGAATGTCTTATTACGTAATTGTTCTTCTCCTTCAAAGATGCTGCTGAAAGCAATTACGTAAGTCTTGATTGTTTCGTGGGGAATCTAAAGAGTGGAAGTAAAGCAGAGCCAACTGCATAGGTATTGAGAGCAACTGTACCTTAGACGGAATGTCACATTTCTTGATAGGATATTAGGCTATACTCTCAGGAGATTTAATTGGCAAATTTTGGCCTTTTCATTTAATAGCCTTTTTTTTTCACCCCCCAGCTAGCAGACAATGGTAACAGCACCTGTAATTTGTGCATTTAGATTTATTTTTTGAGTTTTTTACAGAGTAAAATTGAGTGACTCAGTGGTGACATTCTCTTCCTCATGACTACAAAACCTTATTCTGTGTGTCCAGGAGTCTGACACATCTTAAATGAGTAAAATAAAAGTCACTTACTCCAAAAAGAAACATAAGGGAGATGGCAAAGAGAACTGCTTCTGTTACATAAGGTAACTCTCAAACTCAAGAGTAGACAGAAGAGCTGCTTATACAAATGGGGATTACACTGTCCTGGGGTTAGACTGTCTTTAAGGTAGTCTTCTGAAGAAGGATTTGGGGTCTGGTGTGTACTTCCATGGAGGGAGAATCCTGGAAACTGCCAAGTAGTGGTGCTGGCCCAGTGGAGGATACTTTGTGGAATTCCTCCTGAAATGTATCAGGGAGCCATATAATAGCAGCCATACTCATTTTTTTGAATGAATGACTTATTAATGAGAGGGCAACCTGCTTCTTCTTTCGTCTTATTCTAACATCTCCTCAAATCTCAAGGGTGCTTTTGAATATCACTTGGCAGCTTTGTGTCAGGTCAAATTGACAAGAATTTGGGTTGGAAAGAGCAGGCTGTCTTCCTGCGTGATAAGGAGTCCCTAGATACCAGTACCTCCTCTTGCGAATGCAGCTGAAAGTACTACTAATGTGCCTCTCTGCCGGAGGATATTCTGAGTCATTTAGAAGAGAAAGCAAAGGATGGAACCAGCTATTGACTCTGTGGGGCCTTGTAATTTTATTGTGTCATTAATTTTAATATCGGTGGGGTCAAACCATGTATAGAAGATCCTTCAAATAAGATGTTGTTCATATCTGTTATGGTTAATTATTTGTGGTAACTTGGTTAGGCCACGGTACCCAGATATTTGGTGAGATGTGTCTGGATGTTGCTGTGAAAGTATTTTTAAAATGAGATTAACATTTATATTAGAAGACTTTGAGAGAAGCAGAGTACCCTCTGTAATGGTTAAGGTGAGCCTCTTCTAATCAGTTGAAGGCCTTAAAAAGATTGACCTTCCCCCGAGGAAGAGAGAACTCTACCAGCAGACTGCCTTCACACTTGTACTTCAATATTGACTCCTCCCTGAGTTTTCAGGCTGCGGGCTGCCAGCCTCCACAATTGTGTGAGCCAATTGCTTATGAATGAATAAACAAATGTCTCCAGCATCTTTGCTTTACTCTGGGGATCTTTTCCCCCCAGTTTCAGTGAAGTGGGGCAGACTATTTTGCTAAGTTAAAACTTTGAATCTTTTCCCTAAAATCTGTCTTTCCTTTAAATAGAGAACAAAAGTCCTGATACTGACAAGGATGCCAAGGCAGGGGAAAGATGATTTGGGATGGTGGGATAGGAGAAGAATTCAATAACACTCCTGCAAATCCTTAATTTTTTTTATTTACTGTTAATGTCCAATGTAAAAATCATTGGTTTGGTTTTAGCGCCTTTGTTGGGTTCAAAGCCCCATCATTGCCGCCACCCTGCTGTGGCCTAGAGAGGCTGAAGACCACTTTTCAGCCTGACGTGATTTCTAACAGCTGAGATATTAAAACACTGAAAAACGGGGTTTATAATGGAAATGCTGACAGACTATTAACTATAGCAGCACTGCTCTAATAAATGGAATGGCCTGTCATAATCTCTAGTTCATAAATATGCAAATACAAGACTGGGGATTTGCTCCAAAGGATGTCTCTATAATTTTAACTGACCTTTACTGATACCAAATGAGCCTGTTGCTTCTGTTTTTGTCCATTGGATATAAAGTAGTGGAAATTCAGCCGCCTGTCGGCCTAAAGTATATAAAGTTTAAACTGCCAACTCCTAAACTCTCTGGGCTGGGATTCCATTTCTCTTCACACTCACACTCTTTATTGACATTTTCATTTTTTTCCCCCAGGGGGCGGAAACTGAGTGGGGGCAAAATCAAACATTGTTCATCCCCCTTTCCCCCCACATTATTTCCACATGTCACAGTGCCTGCCCAGCCAAAATTCATGGATTGCCTCAAGGACAAACAGGCCATCTACACTAAATTATAAATTTGAATTTTATCCAGTTTTCTGCTTTTGGACCAAATGGGCAGCAAATCCAGTGACTTCATATTTAATAACCTAGATGTCATTTGTCCTGTGTCTTTCAGCACAGAGTAAAGAGTTGGATGGCTAGCAGTTTTGCAGATTTTTTTCCTCTAATTATTTTAAGCTATTCAGCCTGGTATCTGAACTATTGATGCAGAGCCAAATTGCCAGCAGGGGAGAGATCTGTCCAATCCAGGAGCTAAATGAGTCACTGAGAGTCAATCTGTTTTTCCCTTGCTGCTGGGGTTTCCTCCGGCCGGCCTCTCCGCTGCAGTCACATACAGAGCTGCAGGCTTGGACCTAGTTGGCTTCCGTCACCTCCCATTTCCCGCCTCAGCTCTGCTTGCTGCAGCTGTTGATGGTTCTGACCGGCTGGCTGAGGAAGTCCAGGGCCTCAATCACCCTGTAGTTGAGGCCTCGCTTTGACAGAAAATGAAGACGTCTTGGCCTTGTTGTGTTTGCTTTCCCAGTAATACATCAGGAACCTGGAAAGTAAAGGAAGACGTAAACAGAATGTGTTATTGGGGTGCCATGCCAGTTCACTCCTGTCCACTGCCCAGTTCCATCAGAGTACCCTTCTACTTTTCCTAAGTGTCTAAATGGAGTCCTTGGAAACAGAATGTTTCATGTGGTCATACAAAAATAAAAAATGAAGGCAAATGGAAGGAAAGTGTGGATACGCTGGGGGTGATGGCAGGGACGAAAGCCACTAGCTTAAGCCAGAGAGGCTGGTGGAGTGGTAGTTCTTTGAGCAGTAGGGAGAAAACTCACAATGCCTGAATAACATAAAAAAAAAATAATTTTTTTTCAATCGAAACATTTCATACCTAATAATATTTACTAAAAAACAAAATTCTTAAATTCTTCTTGGTAGAGTCAGTATTCAATTACACAGAAATATGTAGCTAACTTAAGGACTGCATAAAAGATTAAGATAACTGGTATTTCATGGTAAATGATTAAATTAGGTGACACAGTTCTCTTCTGAACTTTGCCATTAAGACTGATATTTCTGTGCAGCGTGCATTGAGGACTGTGCAATCTAAACTGGGATGAGCTTTTTCTCTTCGAAACTCAAACATCATCCAGGAGCAGTGTTCTCTGCAAATGTATGGAGGAGTCAATATGGAGTTCGGGAAAACAACCACAGAAAATTGTAGTAAAGCTGAACTGCCCTAGTACTCAGGAATTAGAGAACTCAGGTGTCCACAAGAAATAAGGAAAGATACAGGGGGAGAGGAAAGAAAGATCCATTAATTGATTTACTACAATTTTCAGATAAGAAATTCTGAGAAAAATCCTCAAAATGAGCAGAGTTGATTCTTTTTACAGTGAACTCTCAGAGGAGGAAAAGCTTTGTTCCCAAAGGAGTAGTCAGTTCTATTTCTGTAGTTTCAACTAACCTCATCTTTTTACACATTCATATTGATTTTCGGTTTCTCTTTTCTTAGCCAGCAAGGTGACAAGGGCAGTTAGAGAAAAGAGCCAGATTTCTGAAACACAGAAAAATTTCTCACTGAAATCAGGCATATATTAGTGAATTGCTTTTTTTTTTTTTTTTCCTGCTGTCACTCCTGTGATGGACTCGACTGCTTCACTTAAGTTTTGTAGTGGATTTTTGGATTTTGGAGATCCAGGAAGTTCTGGGAAGCATTTCCACCATCTTAGAAGTAGTTAACTAAATAAAGGCCCCTCTTTCTCTTCACATTTTGAACCACAAATCAGCTAATACCAAGCATGAAACACCAGTTTTCAGATCATTATTACAAAGCATCTTCCGTAGGAGACAATAAAATGTTGCTTTATACAACTCAGATACGGTTACTCTGCTTTCAGAAAGCAGGAATCTCTCTGAAAAGAAATTTATATGAAAACAGTCCCATTATGTGAGAGCCTTATGCAAATGAAGCACCAAAGGGTTTGATAGTGATTTTAAAAAATTAAATCTTTATCCCAGCCTCGAAGGTATCCTGAGAAACTTGGTTACCTATAAAGAATTCCAATGCACTTAAAAAAAAAAAAAGTACAATATAGAGTTGTTTTAAAAAATTTTCCCCTAAGCTCTAAACTTCTTCCTAAGCTTCAAAGCCTTCTATAATGAATGTCCTATGGAGAGTCTAGTGCTTTTCCGTTTAACACTTACTGAGGATCACTCATTACTAGTTAAGAAAATTGAAGATAACAACTAGAAAAACTGACATAGCTCCAAGTATTTTGAACAACGTAAAATGTTTCTCCCGTGGGTGTAGCTTTTAGGGACCACATGGGGACATATACCCTCAGTTCTCAATCAGCAGAAGGCAAAGCTCTAAGTGTCTCAATTCATGTTGATTGCCTCTCAATTTCCTGGTGCTCGAAATCTGATGTGTCCATTACTGCACGTTCAAACAATGGATCGCCTGTGCCAGGAATCTGATTTCTGTAGAAAGAATTAAGGGGATGGGTGAGGAATAGGGTGTTGGACCAAACATTGTGACATTTCTCTTTGATTTTATTTTCTTTACATTCTTTTACATTTGCCACTCAGTGTCCATCTAGCTACCCTCAGTTTCTTTTCTTCTTTTTCTCCTAAATCCACCATGGAAGATGATCAATGTATGGAGTTTCTTCTACTTCAGAGGATGCATTTCTGCAGACACAAATGAGCGTGGTTTTCAAGTACCAGTTTTGAACACCAGGAATTCCTTCAATGATCACACTGGACAATGTAGAATTTAGAAACAGATTCTGCCATTTACTAGCTTTGATATTTGGGACAAGTCATTTTAACCTCTTGAAACCTCAGTTTCCTCTTCTGTAAACAAGAATCATCATCATCATCATCATCATCATCATCATCATCTTATATCATCAGTTAAAAAAAAACTGAGCAAACTGCCATTCATGTACTCTCAACATATGTATGTGAATATATATTAATTTTATACCAATTTACTGTATATTATGTAAATTATAAAATACAAAGAAATGGAAATTAAATAATGAAATGACAAAATAAACAGAAATAAATATTTTAATATTTTCATCCCATCTCACACAACTCCTGGGGAACATGATGCCACTTGGGAGAAGTATAATAGATATAATGTGCTTAGCATGCTGTCTGGCATAAAGCAGTACTCAGTACATGAAGATATTATTTATTTTTCTGTCTAAATGTCCAATTGCAGGGGAGAGCATCCAGCCTCATACTGTTTTTTTGTTTTTTGTTTTCTTTGATACAAATTTCCTCTTATTTAAGTAGTAGAGAATGGCCGAATTATCAGTCAGGTTGTTGCAACACAGAGGACTCTCATTGCATAGTTCTTACCAGCATTTTCTTCTTTTAAGAGTTGCTCTATACTCACAATTATTTTCAACAGCACCTCACATTCCAAGGAAGATATGTGGCTTCTCCCCTTCAGACAGGCAATGAAGATAGCAGAGTTGCGTCTGCAGGTGTAAGGCTGGGATGATATTACCTCGTTGAGAAATGAAAACCATATCATAAGAATCTGTGCAAATGGAGAGGAGAATGGGAACAGATTTAAAATTGCAGGAAACCAAAAAAGACTTTTCTTAATTATTTTTTTTTCTTAATTATTCTTTCACTGCAGTCTGCACTACCCTTGGCATTACTAATCATATACAATAAGTAAGACTCACTGATTTTGGATTTTATTGTGCGGCGTTGAATATAAGTCTAGAAATTTGTATAAATACTCTTGGTGTAGATGCTTCTAATTTCACACTTATTCATTTGTTATTCTTTTTTTTCTAATTACCAATCTTTAATTAAACCACAGGGAGAATTTATGCTCTGAATAAACTTGTTCTTATAGCTTTTCCTGACTTCAAGATAGAATGTTTTCTCTTTTAAAAAATAGTATTGAAATACATCTAACATACAATATTATATTAGTTTCAGGTATACAACATAGTTATTTAACTTTTATATACCTAAAGAAGTGATTACAATGATAAGTCTAGTAACCATCTGACACCGTACAACGTTATTACAATATTATTGACCATATTCCCTATGCTGTACATTACATCTCCATGACTTATTTGTTTTATAACTGGAAATTTGAAACTTATTCCCCTTCACTATTTTTTCTTCTTTAAAAATTTTTTTATTATGGTTGACATTCAATATTATTTTATATTAGTTTCAGGTGTACAGCATAGTGATTAGACATTTATATAATTTACTAAGTGATCCCCCCCCACCCCCGCAATTAGTCTAGTACCCACCTGGCACTACACATACTTATTACAATATTATTGACTATATTCCCTATACTGTACTTTACATCCCCTTGACTATTTCACGACTACCGATTTGTACTTCATAATTCCTTTACCTTTTTCACCCAACCTCCTAGACCTCTCCCATCCAGCGACCACCAGTTTGTTCTCTGTATCTCTGAGCATTTGTTATTCTTAAGCAGTGTTATATATATACTAAGCATTCACTACATGTTGGGCACTGTGGTAGGCACTATTTTGGCTATGAATTTGTCTTTTGAACAAAGAGAAGCAAGCCAAAGGAACCGATGGAAATAAGTGAACTAAAGACTCGAAACTCCTGCTCAAGAAGTTGGGACCTGTTAGGGAATTTGATGTGAACATAATTGTAACTGACCTCACATTTTGAAGTTAGTGAGCATTATATTTCTATTTGGAAATTCTTTTATTATCTAAACTGTAAAACCTTGACAAATATCTTACAATAAAATATTGAAAAAAAATCAAGGAATTAAGAGCAGAATAGGACTTGCATTCTTCTTGACAAAAGCAAACAGTGTTTTAATTATTCTGGATCCACTGGGTATCCACACTTAGAGATTTCTTTTGTGTTCAATCTTTTCTTTTGACTTCCTTCTTCCTGAGGCATAAAAGCTTCATGTAGACAGTGGTAATATGTGTGTATGTATGTGTATGTGTTAGACATTTCTAAATATCGCCAATATCGGGTTCTCCTCTTATTTTTGCACATAGAGAAGGCCACATTCCTGGAACTTGGGGACACCTGTGACTAGCTGTAGCGAATGTGCTGTAAACTGAAGCAGGATGATATGGATCAAGGCATAGAAGGGTGTTGATGATATACTTCCTGTCTTCTCTTCCTTCTGCTGTGGAGACACGATTAAATAGTGTAACCTCCTACAACTTGAAATCTAATGAGAAGAGGATCTCACTAATCTGTGATGAATATGTACTGGAGCAAAAATAATAAACCTTTGTCTTGATAATCTCCTGGGTTTTCAGGAGTAACTTGTTACCTCAGCATAATCCACCCTATTCTGAAAGTTATAGGATTTTTATGTTTTTGTTTTTCTTGGAAGAAGAGGAGATATCCAGGTCTTTCTCCCAAAATGTTCTACTCTTTGAGAAATTGTGAACAAAGCACCAAGATTTAGAGCCATGAAGGGACTGAAGTGAGATCAACTTATGAAAACATCAAGGAAAAAACATCAAATATTTGAAATAAAAATAAATGTTTTGCTGACCAAATTTGCATCATTAGATGATGGAATGTCAACATCACATGGAGATTCTTTATAGAATTTATCTTCAGAGTTTGAATTGTCCAAGATTTTTCCTTCATTAAAGAATGTGAAAGAGCATTCATTCAGATTTTCAAAACTGAGAGATAAAGGATGACTTTTTGATATGAGGATTTTAGGAACCTACAAAATGAAGAATTTATACCATAAAAATCTCTAGGAATGATGACAACTTAAGTCTCTGAGAAAGAGATCCAGAAGAGTGAATCACAAATGGAAACAAACAGAACTTACCACAAGAAAGTCCCAAGGGAAAAAATGACATTTTAGGCAAAAGCTCTCATTAAGAGCATGTTGAAGAGCTCCTAGCATAACATCTTTCTTTATAGAGCTAATATGCCATTATACAAGATGAAATAATCATCTTAAACTAAGAGACCTCGTGGAACAAAACCCCTATGAATAGAAGCTATAATAAATATTCTGAGTTTGAAAAATAGTGACTTTTCTGAGCCCCCTAAAGGCCGGGGAGCAGTGGTAGCGTCGTAGGATCTAAAGATGACTTGTTGATCTGTGAGGCTCTTTTAAATGTATTTTTAAGGGCGTGTTCTCCCTAATCTTAAACACTTGACCTTTCAGTCTGATATTCTTCAGTTTTATTAGATTAGGTGATTAGTTATTAAATATACGGTCTCCAGTAAATAGGTAATCATATAACACAATGGCCTTCAGCTTCTGTAGGCCATGTTTCCACAGCACGTAGAATTAGAACACTGAGTCCTTTTATACTGAGAATGTTTAACCCTTTCTGTGGGTAGAAGAATGTCCTGAGATTTCCCTGGATCTCACATTCAAGCTGACTGAATGAAGGGGCAGTCAAAATGTGGAGTATCTCTTTTGGAGAGCTATCAAACTCAAAAATCAAAGAATTCTTACTGCATTTATGCCTACATGATAACAGTGAAAACAACATAAATCAACATTTTCTCTGGGACGAGCTGGATGTGATGACCACAATGTAGGTGTTCGCTAAGCTTTAGGTTGGGTGCTCGAGAAAAGTTTAGAATGCTGTTCTTCACCTAAAAGCACACAGGTAGAGAAATCTTAAACATTTTTACTGGTTTTTGCCAAATTTTTCTTAGCGTGAAGGAGTGGGGATGGAGAGAGGAGGAAGAATATAGGGAGGGACAGGATCTAGCATGTTTTGGTCATTTAATATGTGCCAAGCACTGCACCAGGCAATTTTTATATACAGACTCATTTAATCATCCCCTGAATAGAAATAAAGTTTGTATTATTACTCCTCATTTTACATTTTAGGAACCAGAGGCTCAGGAAAGTTAACCTAGCCTTAGATCAAACAGCCGGAGTAGTTGAACTGGGACTTGAACTTGAATCTATTTGACTTCAAAGTCCTTGCTTTTTCCTATATTTCACACTTTCTTCCTTTTATTAAGTGCCTACTATATGTAGATGTGATGTTACTCATAGCATGAAAGGAGGGAATGTGGTCAGGGAAATCTAGGTATCAATTATCCATCTGATGTCTTTTTAATTGAGTGCCTATTGCGTTCCAGACAGCACACTGTGAAGAATACAAAAGAAGTATTGAGACACAATTACAGGCCCTCAAATTAGAAGTTGAAATCTACTTGAGGAGGCAAAGCAACACATATAAAACAACATGTAGGATGGCTATTGTGAATAGTAGGTGTAAAAGTTCACCAAGTTTGAGATAAGTATGGTCTGGAGATGATTATTGGAACCTGAGGAGATATGATTTTGTAATATAGCCAAGGTTTGGATAGAAAGGGCACTTCAGATATGAAGTACAGATGACATGAGCCAAGGCATGCAGTTAGTGTTGCAGAAAGGCAACTAGCCTGGCTGGGGAAGAGGAGCTGACAGCTGGATTGCCTTCCCTCTACATTGCTTTGGACCCCCAGAGTATCTTGTGCTCTTCTCTTATCATTTGTACCATTTATTATTACTTACTATTGAGGTATATACATCTACTTTCCCCTGTGAGCTATGGACTATATTGTATTTATCTCCCTATTTCCAACACTGAAAGAACTGCACAGTGCCCATTAGCTGCTCAATAAATACTGGTGAAATGGAAAGATGAAAACTGGATGAAAGGTTGAATAGTAGGGGAAAAAATTGGGGCCCGACTGACAGACACAGAAGCAAGAAAAAAGTTGAACTAGATGTGACAGTTAAAAATGTCTTGAAAGAGTACGTAAATGAGATAAACATAGTATTTATGAATGAATTAGAATGGTGAGAGACTAGGAAATCTAAGGTAATAAGAGCATGGAGCAGTAAAAGTGAGAATGGGGAAAGTGAAGAATTGGAAATCGGAGAGCAGTGAGCAACAACAGGCATTGGTTAGAAGTCTGACAGAAGGGAGAAAGGAGATTAGGAGTCCATAGGAAGAAACGTGGGATGCAAGGAAAGGATATCGTTTTAGGGAATAATGAGCTACTTTTAGACAAGTTGAAAATTTAAAAAATAAGCGTAAATGCTTTTAAATGCTTATGTTGAGTGTTAAGTGGAAAGAGGGACAATCAGGGTGATTTTATGTATCTGGAAATGTATATGAAAAGAGGCTAGGAGTATAGACGTGGATGTCTGCATAGGCTCAAGCTTCTACCTGTTGGAAGCTAAAGTCCAGATATGTCTGGGGTGAATGATTGCTTCATAAACTCCCAGAGATTATGATACTACCTGGAAGCTGCAGAAAAGAGTCGAGGTATGAAATGATCCACTTGATTTAGTTCACTGTAACATCTCCTAAGGCCTTGATGTGATTTCAATCTCCAATTAATCAAATTAAATTAATTCTTGAAGCTTCTTGACTGATTATTACTCATTCACAGACAAGGGTGTTCTGATGGGCTACCAGTGCCTCAGATTTCTACTGTGATTGACTTGACTCTCTTTCAATGGGGTTGGGGCAGGAAAGAAGACACACACACATGCACACACACACAGTATGTTCTTATATCACCAAAGGATTCTATGCACTCAACACACAGCCAAAACAATGGTTAGTATTCTTATCATAGCACGCCACACCTGCTTACAGAAAAGGAATACAAACTACTCACTACTCGACTCTCCCAACATCATGAGCCAAGCCCAAAACATGACTCAGAACTTTACACATCAGTTATTTCTCCTGGTCATGAAGTGGTCTTTTTTTTTTTTTTTTTAATTGAGGGATAATTGACATATAACATTATATCAACATAATGATTCCACACTTGAATAATTACAACTGATCGCCACAAGTCTAGTTAACATCTGTCACCACACTTAGTTACAAAAAAATTAATTTGAGGGATGAGAACTTTTAAAATGTACTCTCTTGACAACTTCCAAATATGCAACACAGTATCATTACCTAGAGTCACCATGCTGTTCATTATATTCCCAAGGGCAGTCTTTTTTGAACTTGCAACAAACCTATAAAAAAGCACTTTCCTCCCCACTGGCACCCCCAAACAATTTGGTTGACAGAAAACTCTGTATTTCATATGAGATCCTTGCAGATATTGCAGTAAGTTTCCAAAAATAAAAGCACAAACAGTTCCCCTCACATTTATTTGTTATGATAGCTACAGGACCAAGAAGAAATACACATATTGTCCTAGGGGTACAGAATACACAAGGACTAGATTTGCCCACTTTCATAACTGTCATGGAGCACAGTTAGCTCAGAATCCTACAGAGTTTACTTGGCATATTTACAGAGCTCAGACCCTCACTGGTGCATTGGGATGGTTTAAGGTTTGGGGAACAGGTTCCCCTACTGACAAATAGCATAATTAGGCATAATGTCTTAAGTGAACATATTAGCTGGGGCTTTTAACAGTGTGCAAGCCTCCATTTCCGCAATAACAACCTGATCTTGTGTGGGAGCTGTCCCAGGCTGCACTTGAACACAGGCACTGTTCGTCCACCCGCAGATAAAGCTCAGAATGGTTTTATTTATATCATCCTTGTTAGTCATGCAGTCTGTGTGCAAACACAACAACGTTATTCTTATCTCCTCTGAAAGTTTAATTCATTAGCAATTAAAAGCCTGAGCAGAAAAAGGACCAGGCACCCGGGAGAGGTTCATCCTAGCACAGCAAAGCTGGACAGAGATTTGTGGGGGCAGTTCTCACCGATAACAGTGCTATGACGTCTGCTGAATTGTTTTGAATAAATACTTTACCCATGTAAGGATGATCCCCCTGTTATTAAATAAGATAATGTCACCAACAATCTCTTCAATAGTACCCTGTTGAAACTTGTCCTCAGGCTCTTGCCGGAGCCCATTCCTGCCTCCTATTCCCTGTCTGGCTTGCTTTTAGAGAAGACTGCCTCTGGGTCTGGTTCGTGTTTCTGTGGCAGAGTACTCACCTCAGAAGGGAGATTGGCTGGTCCTAGCAGCTGCCGAAGTTTTCTGAGTTCTATGTGGAACAGGGATGGGCATGACCACGTTCTTTGTCATCTTAATTCAGAGCATTTAAGAACCACAGACCTGGACTGCTCTATCCAAAAATCATGCTCAGTACCAGGTGTTAGTACTGGGGGAAACTGTGGGAATGGGGGCAGCTCAGGGAAGGGGTATATGAGAACTCTCTGCACTTTCTGCATAGTTTTTTTCTGTTAACCTAAAACAGCTCTAAAAAATAAAGTCTACTATTAAAAACAATTGAAAAGGCATGCTTACCCATGCTTCTGGGGTACGAGGGGACAAAGTTTATTTGAAAAGCCTTTTTCTGCTTCTCCATAAGAGGTGGAACAGGAGGAACCCAGAGATTTGGAGGGCTACACCCAACACAGGGAGTTAGAAATAAAAACATCCTCTCCTCTGAGCTTTGGTGGCCTCCACTGGTAGGGTGGAAAGTGAGACTTTACTCAGCCATGGGGCCTCTAGGCTTAGTGTCACGTGAGTTTTGCCTGACCCTGAAGCAAACAATATAGGCACTTGTCCGGCATTGCACGGGTAGACTTGTTACTTGATTGAATGTTTTACCTTCCAACTGCTTAGCTTTAAATAGGTCAGCGTCAGTGCTGGAGAAAGAATTTGTACTGAATTCTTTGTTATTTAGGTAAACAGTTTGAGAACGTTGGTTCTAAGATAAATAAGGTTAATATAGCAATAATATATCTTAGGGCTGGAGGGGACTTCAGTCATCATCTGGTGCAAACCTTACCCACAACTAAATGGGCTCGAAAGAGTTAAATAATAAAATCCCAGCCAGGCTGGTAGTGGAAGTTTTAATCCCAGCTGTTGCCCCTGGGGGTGAAAGGAAGAGATATTTGATAGTCTAAAGCAGAAAGTAAATATAGAGTAAATTGCTTCCATGTAATTGGGGAGATTATTTCAAGTAGATTGCAACTTGGAAATGGATTGCTTCTTTTCGAAACCTAGGGTGACTTGTATATTTTCCCTTGTGGCTTCAAGGTGGCACTGAGGGAAGGAACAATTTCTGGCTTTCGAGGACAGCTATGGCTAGTCTATTTTTTGAAGTCATAGCTAAACATCTTTGATACTTGCATTACTCAGATCTGTGCAGTAGTTAATATGACCAGAAATATAGAGAGACATAGAAATGTGGCCAACAGAAACACACCACCTTAAAAATCTGATCTGTGAGCCCTTGTAGACAGAAAACAGAAAACTCAAAACTCTTTGCAATTAATATAATTGCTCTCATTCAAGGAAATGGTCAATTTGATTTGAAATGGTGTAGAAAAGCAAGGGAGGGGATCTGGGTGAGACACCTAAAAGAATTATTATAGGCTTTTGTTTCAGATAATGTGCCAATTTCCCCAGGAACTTCCATTCTTTTGTTCTAGTGTTCTTTCTTGAAGCCAGTATGAACATGCTTCAATCCTGTTTTTCTATTATTTGTCTCTTCTTAAGTGTGTGTAGTCTCTAGAACCAGAGAAGCCTGTTGACATTCATGGCTGGCCCCACCTATCACCTCTGACTTTGGGCAAATTGGCCTCTCTCGGCCTTTATTTTCTTATTTGTGAAATGGGGATAATAATAGTACTTGCCTCACAGGCAAAGGTTGTGAGAACTTAATGAAAAAATGCATGTGAAGCATTTGGTGCTTATATTTTATAATTACGATGATAATCACACATAATAAATTCTTTCTCACATGACATGATGTTTAACCTACTCACTGTTCTATTTTTCTTTATGTCAGTTCAGTGTGTAGCATCCAGAATTGAACAAAATGCTCAAGATATGACCTGAGAGTATGAAGTATATCATTATTTCCTTCATTCTAAGTTCTGTATATCTACTGATGCAATCAATTAGAGTACTACATTTTTCTGTTTATGTTTTACCTTATTTAGAGGTGGAATGATGGCTACTTCAGTCAAACTGCTCAGTAAAATCTTTTCTCCTCTTTTGTGCCTTTGATATTTAGTTTTAAACTCTGGTGCAGAACCTTACATTTATGTGATTTTTTTTAGTATTAGCTCCTCTTTCAAACCTATGCAGTCCATTTGTTCATTCATTCATTCATTCATTCATTCTAGAAACTTTCAAAAATATATTCATCATGAGCCAGGCACAATGCCAGTTATTTGCCATGTTCTGAGATTTTTTAATTCATCGGAGATTTGGTAGAGCACATTTCTACATCTCTAAATTGTATAACATGTTGAATAATACAGGGCTAAGGGCACAGGCCCAAAGAATGTCTTTAGAAAATTTCCTCAAGGCTGACCAGTACCCTTAAGGCACTGTGGTTTAATCATTGAATTCATCTTGTTACAGTATCATTTGGTACAAATTGTTTTTCAACTTGACCATCAGGAAATCTTGAGGCCTTTTCCTGACTCTTGTTCAGGTCAAGAGTCACTAGATCTATCTAGTCACCTAATTCAATATTCTCATCAAAATAAGAAGATTAATCTGATGTGATTTCTTTTTTCAGTGAAATTAGGCTGGCTTGTTTCCTAAAGCGCTCAGAGGATATATTTTTATAACCCAGTCTAAAATTCTGAAGAATTTAAATAAAAATAAAACATAGTGCCTAAAATATTACAAATGTCTGTTTCAGATGTTCATCCTCAGCACAGGTAGCATGGAGAAGACCTCTGCTTTTCATATGTATTTTCCCCCTCTTTGTGGTCGAGGATATGCTTTTACTTAATTCTTTTAATTCCTATCACAGTCCATGACTCCTCATAGGTAATTGTTAATTGCTTTTTAAACTGATATACTCTAGATTTATTTGTAAACCTAATGCCTAACCTATTAAGATTAAGGAGAAAGACTTCTACCCTCTTTCAGTCCAGGATATGGCAAACGAAGATGTCTTTAGATCTTAGAGAACCCCTAGAAACTTTCAGAGAAAGTTAGGAAAGATGCCCCCTTAACCTGCATGAAACTTGCAAATTAGAGAGTCTAATAAATGAAAAACAATGAAATAGCTTTCCCAAAATATTGTGAAATTGGTGATCTTTTTATCTCCTTTGAAAATTATTAGGATTTTTGAATTGTAGGTGAAAATTACATGTTAAAAATCATTATGCCATCTGATCTTTGCGAAGATTTCCTCTTTTTAAATTTGTTCAGGATAGGAGATTGCTTCTATGGACTTCTTGAAGGTAAGTATTATTATTATTTTTTATATTTGTATCTCTAGCGTCCAGCACAATGCTTAGCAGAGAGGAGGAACTCAATAAATGTTGGATGAACAAATAAGATTTGTAAAAGTGCTTTGTAGACTGGGAAATCTTGCACAAATGAAAAGATAATGAGGATGATTGCTTATGAGGCTCAGAAACTGAAGTGGAACACTTGTCTTAATGTACTACACTCACACATTTTCCCTTTGAATAGCGGCGGCATTTTTTTTTTTTTTTTTAATAAGAAAGGTTTTGGGACACTGGGTACTTTTTAAATTTTTAATCAAAATGGATTTGCCTACTTTTTATTTCTTGTTGCTCCATTTGTTCTTCTGGCTTTTGGCAAACATATATTTATATACTTAATATTATTGTTCTTAGTTACCCCAATACCTATTCACCTTACTCATCTTTATTCTGCTATACTTAGATTTTCCGACTGTTAGACTGTCAGGCTTTTAAGAATATATTTTTAAACATAATTTTTTTAAAAAGTACCTGAACCAAAAGTCAAATGGCATGATGTAAACCAATCGTTTTTCAATGAAAAAATGAAACATCTCTAAATGACAAATAAGGAATCTAATCTATTGACACCAATTTGGTTACACTGTATCAATTGCTACAAAAATATTATAAAAGTGAGTACTCCATATACTTTCCTGATCAGAGTACAAGTATACTTGTTAGTAAAGATGAAAATAATGTAGGATACAAGAGTTTGTCTTAAAGTGTCATCTGATATTAGTTATCCCTCACAGATTCAAGTATTTTCCTGGATTCAGGGGGGTTAGGCTGTGAGTGGAGAACCCACAGACTGTATGTGGCCACGGATAATCGATTGACTGGGTATGATCTGGAGAAGCAACAGGTGAGTCCAGCCTGTCAAGGGCAAGTGATAATGACCTGAAAATACTGATCCTGCTACTTAGTGACAGTAATTAGCAGGGTGTAAGAAGAGATCAAAATTCCAAAGGCTCCCACAAATGTGTTTCTTACTTAAGACTTCAAGATCTTTAGAGATATATTCTAGATTTGATTTTTGGTTGTTTCACTTATTCTCAAGTAAATAGATAGAAGTGATGGTGGGTTGGGTGGGGTGGGTGAGGCCTCATAAGCCTTCCATTCCATTTGAGCTAAATGTGCTAGGAGAAGCCCCCTGATAACCCAAGGCAATTCTACATATGCCAGCTTCACATTATTTAGCAGGGACTCAACACCATCACACTGCATAGCTCTCATCCTTTTGGGAAGTTGGTAAATCCAAAATTCCTAGAAAGAAGGGTTTATGGCGGCAATGCAGAAGTGTGGGAGGATCGGGACCTTTTCTTAAAGCTATTTTGCCTAGAAAGTACATTTTTACTTGGCTTGAATGCTTATTTTGGCATATTTTGGAGGTGGGCAGATGGAAATAACAGAGAGGGATACTAAGCAAACCCAAGTCACCCCTGGGTATTACCTGAGGGGACTAGGTTTGGTAAACATATGAAGCCTCCGTACTATTGAATGAAGCATAAGATGCTTCTTCTGAGGGTCTGAATTCACTTTCCAGAAAAGTGTTTTTCTGATCCAGAATATCTAAAGTGGTGGTGGTGGTGGTACTTGATGTGGAGGGGTTGCTAGGGAGAAAGAGTCTGCATTTTTAATAAACATCTTAGATAGAGCTACATGCACAGTAAAATTTGAAACTAAAATCTATGAAAAGAACCTTAAGACTGCTTACCCTTCTGATATATGAAATTTATTTATTTTCTCATATTCTTCCGCTTCTGATTTTGATTTCCACCTCCTCACAGTCTTAGATTATTTTCCCTATTGTGTCTAGGAAGTCTGCATCTTTCCAAATGAGTTGGATTGTCAAAGACTGTCCCTTAAAACCTTTCTTATTCCATCTAATAGGGCAATCACTTGCATTTATAGTACACAGTGGAAGTTACCTAGGGCAAGGAGGAAAACATAATGGCAATAATATTAATACCATATATTTAAATAATGTGCTACAATTCACAGTTAAATTGAATTAAATCGTATGATTAAATTCATAGTTAAATTACATGATCTCATCAGTTTCACAACTTACTGTCAGGATAGATAATATTCCTATTTAACAGATGATGAAATTGAGATTCAGAGAAGACAAGGACATATCTTAGGTTACCTAACTAGTATACAGAAGAATTGGACCTGGAGTCAGGGTCTTCTGACAACTGGCTCATTGATATTGACACATGTCACCAGATGGCCTCCAGATCAGCTTTTGTGTGCATAACTTGTAAGTCAATGCTCGGAGCAGATTTGTTTATGTTAAATTGCCTGGGTTATGACTTTTGTGATTCCTTTGGAAAAATATCTCCATTTAAATGGTCAGGGACATCCACTTGTTGAATGATAATTTTCTCTTGGGAAAGACACTTCTGAGTTAGTCTAGCTCCATTCTTACCTGCTAGTTTTCCCCTGGCCTCAACATTTCTGAAATGGCTCACTCCCTTACCTTGTTTACCATTGTATTACTCCAGGTAAGATATGAACGCCAGTCCAGGAGTTCCAAAAAAATTGGTTTTCTCATATCCTATTATGCTACATTTATAGACACATCTATGCATATACTTTTTGGATTTTCTACTGCTTTATTTTGATCATCTTAATTTAATCTCTGTGACCTCATGTTTTTTCATTAAAGTCATCAAATTAAAGAAGAAAATAGGACCTGAGAAGCCCATGCTATATTTTTCTGAAGGCAGGCCCAAAGGGTACCAATCTAGCCTCTGCTGCGCCCTTCCTGTGATGAGGACATATTGTTAGGGGTTGCAGCCCGTAATAACTAAACCCTTCTCATTGTCACATAATTCTGCTTTTATCTTGGGTCGAAACTTTCAACTTTGATCCCCCCCCTTTTTTTTTAAATCTCTAAAGCAACATAGATATCTTGTACCTTGTTTTCATGTAACAGGTCTTCAAATACATAAGCCAATCATCATATAGAATTTGGAGTTGTTATGGAAAAAATTGCATTGCCTCAAAATTCATATGTTGAAGTCCTAGCCCCTCGATACTTCAGAATGTGACTATATTTAGAGGTAGACTCTTTAAGGTTTAATAAAGTAAAAGGAGGTATTAAGGTAGACCCTATTCCAAAACGACTGCTGTCTTTATAAGACAGGGAATTAAGACACAAAGACACACAGAGGGAAGACCATGAGAAGACACAGGGAGAAAATGGCAATCTATAAGCTAAGCAGAGAGGCCCTAGAAAATAAATGCTGCCAACATCTTGTCTTGGATTTCTAGCCTCCAGAACTGTGAGAAAATAAATATCTGTTGTTTAAGCTACCCAGTCTGTGAGACTTTGTTATGGCAGCCTGAGCAGACTAATACAGGAGTCATATGTATGTGAAGTTGGAGCCAAGGAGATACGTGAAATCACTTAGGTAAAATATGCAAGGGGAGAGAGTAAAAGAACATGGGATAAAATCTTTACAGAGTAGGCACAGGGGAAGGGCCTGGAAGCCATACTGAGAGAAGAATCATGAGAGAGCAAAGTGGAAGAAGATGAAAGAAGAATTCTATGCTTTTATTTTGGGTTCTAAATTTCTTAACCCTGTGTTCACTTTTGTCACAGTTGTCTTCAGCTTTTAAACTCCCTCTCCTTTCCTTGGCCCAATATATCAAATTAAGAAAGTGTGGGTTTTAAATATGAAAATTGGTCATCCCAACATTCAAAAGTAGAGATAAAGGGTTTATGTTACTGTCATTGAATTAGGGGTCAATCTCAGAATTTACTTGGGGAAATTTTCAAGGTACATATTTCCTTGACACAGATGGAAATTAAATTTCAGTAGAGATTGGTGGTGGGGTACTAAAACATATTTCGAAAATAAACAAGCAATCAAGTAAACAAAAAGAAGAAACCCCATGTAACTCCCCAGGTACTTGTGATGTGCATACTGATTGAGATACACTAGTCCAGATGAAATTAAAAGTGATTTTTTTCCTTATGTGTCTAGTAATGATGCCAGACAATTATAGATGTCAAACTTCATGGAAAACAGAAATTTTCACCTTTTGGGGGGAATGTTTTACAAATCCAGTAAACCCAGCTTAAGTTTTCTATTCTTATTACTTTATTACTTTTAATAATAATGTTGAAAATGATAGTTGTCCTGATAGGCTTTGGGGATGTTTATGTTCTTCCTCTCAGCAATGGCTTCCCTTGGCCAGCAGGCACTGTTCTTTCCCATGTTTCGGGATCTTAGTCTGAAATGAGCTATGAAAGCTTGCAACAGTTAATCATATTGACTATCACATTATTCTTTGTGGCTTGGGAGAATGCCCCTGTTTTCTCAAATGCTCTATATGCTGAGAATTAGAAACCATTCTATGTGATAAAGAATTATCACTCACTGGGAAATATACTCTTCTTTCTTGTTGAAGAAAACTTAGGACATTGAAATTGATAAAAACTATCATTTTTACAAGCTCAAATAAAACAAGTCATCTCCATTTGCTCTTCCACCCCTATAGGTTTGAGTATGTGAGGAAGACTAATCTGGAAAGAAGACATCATAGGCTTTAGGCTGAAACAAATTAAGGCTAACCAGGGTAATCAAATTCTTTATATAAACAATGAATTGTGCAACTTGAACTTAGATTTTCTAAAGAAACTCTATCATGCCCTTTATTCACTTCTAGAAATATTTTTAACCACTCGTCTATTCTTTGCTGGGGGTGGGGAGGCAATAGAATAACCAAAACAGCCAGACTCTGTTAAATTAGTTCAGATATTCCTGTATAAGGTATTAGGTTAACTAGAACTAATGAATATAAGATTCTGAGTAGGTATGTAGAGGTATTATACGCTATGCCTAAAGGATCACAATGGGAAGTTGTATGTGTGTGGAGGAGGAGTACCCTGTCCTGAAATTTACCAGGTCAGCCTGATGAGTGCTGACTCGACTGATTTGTATACTATAGGGATGCTGAGAATACATGCCCCTGCTTCAAATTATACTTTATCCAGGTGTCGTGGTGTCTGACATTTCACCTCTAAATATTCCTTCTTTTATCCTTCTTTCCTTCCTTTAAAATGGAAACTCTCTTTATGTTTTGTGCGAAACATAAAACTAATTCACATAGCCAAATACCCCAAGGTGTTTATAGGCTTTGTTTTCCAATGGCTAAAAGAGACTAGCAGAGCTGGAAGAACCATGAACTTCATCTGTGTGGGATGAAGGGGAGGTTTGCTAAAGAGATGAGGGGAAAGCACAGAGAAAGGAGAGGAGGGTCAATGAGCATGAATTTTGCCCACATGGGAATTATGAATAGGGCTGAATTTGCCCACTCAGTTCTGCTTCAAAATCAAACAGATTTTATTTTTACGTAGGGAGATGCAAACCACACATCTTTGAGAGTTGCTTTAATCTATTACACTATTTCAAAAGTCGAACTGGCCAAGAGTTGTAGAGCTAGAGTAGAGAAAGGTGATGAGCTTTGCAACTATAGTGTGAGTTGTAAATCATGACATTTATTTGGGCACAGAGGCTAGATCATTTATGTTTGAGGAGCACCTTTCAAGGCTCAAATGCAGAGGGCAGAAAATGATGTCTGTCTTTTATAACATTTCCCCCTTTTTGAGGTAAATCAAAGAGCTTGAGTTATGGAACATTAAAAGCTCATTTTGTTCCCACATTCGACTTTTTTCTTTTCACTTAGAAAAAACCTTTTAGGCTGAAGACCATTTGAGGTAGCCCTGGTTCCTCCATGTTTCATTCACTGGCCGCTCATTTCTTCTGATTGTGCATTTCAATGGGCTGTGCCTCAGGAGGGAAATGATTCCAAAGACCTGGGTGTAGAGAGACGAGCCTCCGGCATGTTATCAAACTGCCAGGCTGTTCTACATAAGCAGGGCTCTTTGCTTTGATATAGGAAAGTAACACCGTTTGTAGGTCAACACTCAAGCATCTTGGCAAACTTGTTAAGTGTGTGGGGAGCCATAACCACTGCTATTGGTAGAGAGATCAGGCTGTCACTTGCAACTCACCTTCAGAATTTGGCCTTGATTAGATTAAGCTATGCAGGTGGAGTCCTGGACTGTGAAAAGACGTTGCTGGTATTTCTTCCTCTTTCTCTTGCTGCTTCTGAGGATACACAGAAAAGTGTCTGGCAAAATTATCTAGTTATTGGTTCTCCAAATAACTTTGATTTTAGACACCTGACTTGACTCTGCGAGTGAGTGAGAGGTTGTTTTCCCTGAATGTTTTTGCATCTCGGCTTTCAGGTCACTACATGCACATTCAGCCCACAGATTTCTGTTATCTAATCAGGTGCATCAGTCCGTGGTGGAGATGAGAGGAGAGGAACGCCCCTCTGACTCAGATTTTGCACAAACAAAACTCAGCCTTGTTACAAAGACAGGGAAGAGCACCCACAGCTCAGATCAGATCTTTCCCCACAATCTGTGGGGCAGTACAACTGGGTGAGTTTTTACGGCAAGATAAGCAACTTGAGGGCTCCACTTTGGTATGCTAATAAAATGAAAATGTCAATATTTACACATGACCTTCAAGGCTCTTACACTCTTGCTTTCTTAGGATTCAGTACAGACTGCATTTTCTTTAGTCCGTTACCAACAGCTTGGAAATTCAGTTAGAGGACATAACCCAAATGTTCTCCAAATGTTGCTTCCAAATGGGCATCTTGAAAAGTACTGATTTACGGCGTGCAAACTTTCTGCACCAAGAGAGGGCTGACACTCTGCTTCCCCAACTGCAGGGAATTACCACAAGATTAAAACCACTGATGATAAAGATAGTGCCAGGGAGTGTACTTTAATTTGTTGATAACAAAAGCACAAGAGGCCTTTGTATAGGCTTCCTGAAGCCTCACTATTGTGTATTGCACATTCAACCCCTGCTTGTGTGCTGACACAAACAAATAAACGCGATCATAACGGTTGAAATGTAGTTAGAAACACAATTGAGAACATCTGTATTGTAAGCATAAATAAATTAGAAATACTAAAGTGTTTTGTAGCTGTGAAAATGAAGGAATAAAAAAATAACCCGCAGTACCTGGATTAAGCGGTTATAAATAATGTATAAAGCAAAAATCTCATTACCCCCTGCGTAAACTCCCCCCCAATGAAATATATTTTATGAATGTAGTAACACTGTAATAACCAAAGCATTTGTTTTTCCCCACAAACTTTCCATTTCATAACTGTGAGATTGTTTGGATTTATAAATTCGGGACCAAACATCCCCCAGTTTACAGGTTTTGGTCTCTTCCTTGTGACCTTCAGCTCTGGAACTGAGCAAGTTCCACACTCCACTATTTATCAGAATGCTGCTTTGCACATGTGAAAGCTTTCTTCATATACAGCCACATAAAAACAAACAGAGGCAAACACAAATGCCCGTGGCCCTGGTGGCCCTGGTGGAAAAGGCCTTGAAACTCTTGCATTGCAGGAGCCACTGGGTGGACGGGAAGAGTGCAACCTATGCCTATCAGCAACACCTGCTGCGGCTCCGGGAGTCCAGGCTGCCAGCGATGGTATTGATCATGTCGTTGATGTTAATAAAAGTAAAATGACAGCTGCCAGATTAGTGAGCTTTGTCCAGCTGAGCTATGGGGCCATCACAGGGGTGGCTGGAATTTCCCCTTGGGTGCCATCCTCAGCATAGCCAGAAACCAGAAGGAACACGATTCTCTGCATACCCACTTACTCTTGCAGCCCTTCCATATTCTATTTCTTGGTTCTTTTTTTCCTACCATAAACCCATGATCATGGAACCCAACAGCATGGTGAAGGGTCAAGTACGGTTTCAGAGTCCTGTCATTTATGAAACCCAATTCTCCTGGGTCATACAAGGTGAACGTCGTATCTTTAAGATATACTAGGGCAAGAAGTATGGCACAGAGAGCTGGCTCAGTACAATTATTTTTTACATAATAGGAGCCACCCTAATCATATCCTACTTCAAATACCTAAGGATCCTTTCTGAGCTTTTAATCAATGAATTATCGTACATATTATTTGGCTCTCCTAACATCCTTGGACTGGTTCCTAAGCGACCCACAGATAACTGCCCTAATCCTAGCCCGATGCCAATCAGGTGCTGCTCATACTTGCATGACTTGTGACTGTTCTCTTTCTGCCTAACCCCATCAGGACAGCAGTGTGGCTAAGCAGCTAAGCAGAATGACCCTGTGAGATTTCCTTCCAGTATAAAATTGCACATGGACTCATTTTTGGAGTCAGTCAGAAACTCATAATTTCCCTTAGTGTTGGTATACAGCTATGACGCAGTGGCAGGAAATTACTGGATTATGACTCAGAAGCTTGCTTTCAACCCGCATCTCCTCTCGCTACCTGAGTGACTTTGGATCAGTGCATCTCAGAGCTTTAGTTATCTAGAAAGGGGGATAATATTACTTCATATTTTAGTAGGACTTAAATAAAATTAATGCAAAGAAAGGTGCTTTATATAGTTTAAAGAGTTATTAAATGGTATGGTGTTATCATTTGTCTTAGTCCACGAAGGTTGTTATAACAAAATACCATTGACGAAGTAGCTTCTAAACAACAAAAATTTATTTCTTACAGTTCTGGTGGCTGAAAGTCCAAAATCTAGGTGCCTGCATGTTGGGCGAAGGCTCTATTTTGTGACTCAGACTTCTCAACTTCTGGCTGTGTCCTCACATGGTAGAAGGGAGGAGGAAAGGATCTGTCCAGAGCCTCTCCTATTAGGGCACTAATCCTCTTCATGAGTTCTCTACCCTTACATCTCATCATACCCCAAGGCCTATCTCCAGATACCATCACCTTGAGGGTTAAAATTACATATACGTTTTGGAGGGACACCAAACATTCAGCATCATTATTAAAAGGAAATGTCTATCCTATGTTACGACATGGTTTAAGGATCAAATTAAATAAAATATGTGAAAAGGGCTTTTAAAAGTGTAAAGAGCTGAGCAACACAAAGTAAAAGTACATCACTACATTGTGAATGTAATGGCTATATAGCCCCATTAGATGGATTACTTGTAGTCACTAGTTTCATGTTCACATTTGCCAGAGCAGCTCAGTCTGCTAGATAAAAAGAGGGTGCAGCAGCTGGAGATAATAGATTTAGTGTTATCTTTAGCACAGTTTTTTAATTGTGAGCACCTCAATTAATTTTTTTTTAGATCTTTCTCATTTCTTTTACTTCTAATATGAAGAAACAATAGTCACCTCCTAATATGATTATTGAGAAAATATAATTGAAATGGATTCCAAAAATAGTTTTTAAGGACAAAGTTATGTGAAGGTCATAAGTTGTGCATGAACTCCTTCAACAATAAGCAGGCACAACTCCACATACCCCTAGGAGCTCAAGCTGATATTGTAACAACGAGAACCTATTGAATCAGGACAGAGTGATGGTTCTGCTCGTGTGAAGATCTAGGTCTCAGAGTCTGGTATGCGGGCAGGGTGTAAAGAGCAGATTGCATTTTCAAGAGAAAGGTTAAGCTTGAATGTTTTGGACAGGAGGTGGTTAGATGGATTTTTTTTAAGTCCTTGAATTTACCTGATGAGTTTTGTGTCCTTGTACTGGTTGTTGCCCATTCCAGGTTATGAATAAATTTAGCAACACAAAAGAGGTCATTTAAAAATCTCTCCCTCAGATGCTCCATTTCCTCTGGTGCCCTGTCCAGCTTTCTCTTCCTCTTCACTAATTTGGCCACCTTTGAGGCTGCCCTTGTGATCGTAATGAGTTTAAGATTAGTGGTATGTGGTTTTAGAAATGTTTGGAAACTTTTATAGGACAGTTGTGGAAAGGTGGAGGTTTCTAGAAGACCCTTAAGAGAAGTTAAGAGATCCATTTTATGTATGTATGTATATATGGCTTTAAAACAACATTTTATTTTGACTAATTTTAGGCTTACAAAATGTAAAAATACTATGGTGTTCTTTTATATTCCTCACTCTGCTTCTACTTATGTTAATACTTATCATCATATCATAATTATCAAGAATAGGAAATGAACATTAGTGCAGTGTTATTAACTAAACTATAGACTTCATTAGAAATTTACTAATTTTCCTGCAAATATCGTTATCTGGTTCCAAGATCCTATCCAGTACCCCACATAGCATTTCGCCTCCGGTCTGTAACAGTTCGTCTCTCCTTGTCCTTCATGACTTTGGCACATTTTGAAGAGTAGTGATCAGTAATTTTGTAGAATGTCCTTTAATTTAGGTTCGTCTAATGTTTTCTCATGACTGGGATAAGATTAAACAGTTTTGGCAAGAATGCCACAGGAATGATAGTCTGTGATGTTTGCCTTAATCACTTGGCGAGGCTGGTGTCTGCTGATTTCCTCATTATAAAGGTACTGCCTTTCCCTTTGTATTGATAAGTATTTTGAGGGAAATATTTTGAGTTCATTCAAATCCTATTTATCCATCTTGAATTTCTTCTGTATAAAGTCACAGACACCTGTGTATTTTACTGTATCTAAATTCTTATACAAAAGATTACATACTCTAGATACATTTTGGGGCTTTGCCTTTATTCGCTTAATGTAAGTCACGGTTTTCTTCATTCTTTTGTACAGTTACATAGTACTTCATTGAGTGGCTGTAACAGTTTATTCAAATACTCTCTGATGTATGGGTACTTAAGTTGTTTTCGATGTTTTGCAATTATAAACAATGCAACAATGAATAAGTTTGTACATATGTATTTTGTATTGTTGGAGATATGTCCCTAGAAGTGAGATTGTTAGATCAGAAAGAAAACGCATATACAATTTTGTTTGATATTGCCAAATATTCCTCCAGAAGGGTTTTACCAATTTGCATTCCCACCGAGAATGTATGGAAGTGCCTGTTTCCCCAGAGTTTCACCAATGAGCTTTCTAATAGAAAGTATTCTCATATTTTAAAATTTTTGCCAATTCATTAGGTGAGAAATGGATTTCTTTAATTCTGAGTGGTTTGAGCATTTTTTTCACAAGTTTGACGGTCATATTTGTGTCTTTTTTTTTTTTACATATTATCATAATTTTGGTTCTTTGTCCCTCAGTTTCAAAGATTTCATTACATATGAAGAATATTAGCCCTTTTTCTCTAGTATATATTAAAATATTTTTGCCCCATTTGTCAGTCATCTTTTGTTTACAATGGTTTTTGTCATGCAAAATATTTAATTTGTATGAAGTCAAATTTATTATTTTTAAAATCGTCTCTGGATTTTATTTTTATTTATTTTTATTTTTTTATTTTATTTTATTTTTTTTGTGTCAGATGGGTAATGTGCTGATGTCGTAACAAGGTTTGAGGGAGGCACATCTCACACAACAGCATGAACGCCCAATCATCATGCTAATGAACTACAAAAGGATCTGTCTCTAGATTTTAAATCATATTTAGAAAGCCCTCTTACCAAGGTTAAATTAATTTAGCCATGTTTTCCTCTATATTGTATGGTTTCAGTTTAGTTCTACTTGGCGTTTATTTTATTGTATGATGTGAGACATGGATCTAATTTTATCTTTTTCTTTTTCAATGACTACCTAGGTGTTCCAGAACTATTTATTAAAAATTTCATTTTTACCCCAGTGATTTAAGGTGCCATCTTTGTCATATACTAAACTTCCACATATATTTGGGTCTAATTCTGGACTATTCTATTCCACTAGTCTGTTTGTCTGTTTCTCTATTTATGTCCCAGGATCACACTGTTTTAATATTCAAGGTTTTATAAAATGTTTTAATTTCTGGTAAGACTAGTCACCCCACACATTTTTTTTTAGCATTTTCCTACCGATTCCTGCATTTTTTCCTCATACAAACATTAGTATCAAAGTTTCTAACTCCAGAACATAGCTTCTTGGTATTTTATTAAAATTATATTAAATTTATGAATTAACTTCGGGAGAACTGATATTTTTATAATGCCATAATTCTATCCAAGAGCAAGGGATGTTTTCTATTTATTCAGGACTTTATTAAGTGTCCTTTTTCCTTGTACAAGTTTGCACTCTTCTTGTTAAGTTTATTCATAAGTTTTCATCACATTTTGATGCTGTTATGTTTTTTTCCTATCATTATGTCTACTGTTTATTATTTGTTTGTATTTAAGGCTATTAATTTTTAGATGTTAATTTTATATCCTGCTACTTCCAGAAATTCTTTTATTGTTTGAGTCAGTTTTGTTATTGATTCTCTCTATCATTTGCAAATATAATTTTTCTTCATTTTAAGTCATTCTTATGCCTCTGATTTCTCTTGTCTAATTGCATTGGCTAATACTTCTAGTAATGGCAGAAATAGTGGCTATTTGTGTCTTGTTCCTGATCATAGTGGAAATGGCTTTAGTGTTTCTCCTTTAAATAAGATACTGGCTTTAGATTAGTCATCATGTTGAAATAGTATACGTAAATTCCTATTTACTGGAATAGTTTTACCAAGAATGTGTGTTAAATTTTGTCAAATGTTTTCTCAGTGTCTGTGGAGATAGTTATGATTTTTTTCCTTTTATATTATTATGTGTAGTAGGCTGACTAACGAACATCAGGTTCTAATCCTCAGAATCTGTAAATGTTATATTATACAATAAAGTTTTTGCAGATGTAATTAAATAGAAGATCTTCGGATAAGAAAATTATCCTGGATTATCCAAGACAGTCCTAAATGCCATTACAAATGTGGTTATGAGAGAAAGTGAGATTAAACACATATGTAGAGGAGAAGGCAATGTGAAGATGGAAGGAGAGATTGGAGTGATATATTCAGAAGCTAGGGAATGCTGGCAGTCACCAGAAACTGGAAGAGGCAAGGAATGGATTCTCCCACAGCCTATGGAGAGTGCGTGAGAGAATTCGACACTTTGGTTTCAGACTTATCACCTCCAGAACTGTAAGAGAATAAATTCTTGTTTTAAGCCACCAAATTTATGATAATTTGTAAAAGTGGCCACAGAAAACTGATGGGGATTTTGGTTCTGGGAAGTGAGATGCTGCTGTAACAGATAACTAAAAATATGAAAGTGGCTTTGGAATTGGATTATGGGTAAGAAGTTAGAAGAATTTTGAGGTACATGATAGAAAAAGCCTGGATTGTCTTAAATAGACTGTTGGTAAAAATATAAATGTTAAAAACACTTTTGATGAGGTCTCACAAGGAAATGAGAATATTATTGGACACTGGAAGAAAGATGATCTTTGTTATATAGTGGAAGAAAAGCTAGCTGAATTGTGTTGTACAGTTGTGTATAAAGCAAAAATTTTAAGTAACGAACCTGGATATTTAGCTGAGGAGATTTCCAAGCAAGGTAGTAAAGGTGCAGCCTAATTTCTTCTTGTTGCTTATAGCAAAAGAACAGAGGAAAGGGATAATCTGAGGAATGAATTGTTAAGCAAAGAGGAACCAGCACTTGGCAATTTGGGAAATTCTTAACCTATCTAGATTGCAAATGATGATAAAATGAGAAGGTCTATTGTTAGGAAAGTGTGCTCTGGAGAGAATGCCAAGCATGTGGCTGGGCAACCTTTAAGTGTTGAAGAGATTTAAGTGTGCCGGATTACGTTTGCTAATATTTTGTTTAGAATTTTTGCACCGATGTTAATGAGTATTGCTGCTCTGTAGATTTATGTCCTTGTATTGTCTTTATCTGTTTAAGTATGAATATTATATTTGTGTCATAAGAAAGGTTTAAAAAGTTTTCTTTCAATTTCAGTATTCCGAAGCTATTTATAGAGCAGTTGAGGCTGGCTAGTATTTGAAGGTTTAGTAGAATTCCCTTTGAAATCATCTGTGCTTGGTGATTTTTTAAAAAATAACTTTCTCTATTTTTTGTATGGACATTGGTCTGCTTAAGTTTACTGACCCTAATAAGATCAATATGTATTTCCCTAGAAAATTATCCATTTAATCTAGGCTTTTGAATTTATGTGCATAGAGATCTACAACTTAGTCTGTTATGAATGAAAACATTTTTTTACTGTTTCAGTGTTTTTATTCCTCTTCTCAATTCTCCTTCTCCTTCTCCTTCTCCTCCTCCTCCTCCTCCTCCTTCTTTTTTTTAAATATTTGTACATTTTCCCTTTTCTGGGATCAAGTTAGTTAGTGGTTTACCTATTTTGTTAACTTTCTCCTCAAATCAGGATTTTGACAGTTACTTAATGCCCACATGGCAATATAGGCATATCCACTTTTCTCTCCCTTCTCTTATTTTTTATTTATTTTATTTTTTGATTTTAATTAGTCAATTAATTAATTAATTAATTAATTAATTATTTTAGGTGGAGCAACCCTTGGTTGACCTCACAGGTTGCAAGGACCTTGTTGGCTTACAATCCTTAATTTTTTTTATTTTTTACGTCTACAGCACCTGGTCTTCCTAGGTGGTCTGCCATCCAAGTACTAACTAGGCCCAATCCGGCTTAGCTTCCAAGATCAGACGGGATCGGGCTTGTTTAGGGTGACATGAGCATAGACTCTCCTAGTTTTTAGATGCAATGTTTCTACTTTGTCACAGTATACAACAGCTACATGGCAGTCTTTCACTTCCATTTCCACTTTTATTTTAGTATTATGTACATTTGTATATTTAAAAACGATACATATTAATCCTTTTATTAAAGTTTTTCCCCGATACGATTTAGTTGGGTGAAGCTTATTCTTTAGTAGGTTCTTCAAGGACAGTTTATGGGCACAGAATTCCATAAATCTTTATGTATTAAAAGTTTTTATTTGATATATTTTATTTCCTTCTTTGTATTTTTTTTTTTTTAAATTTTAATGCCGGTTGAACTCCTTTGCCATTATTAAATTTTAAAAAAAGTAATTTTGCAAAATTGTTTGTTATTTTTGTCTGGAGATCTTGAGGGTTTTATCTTTGTTTTCGAAATTTAATAGTTTTACTAAGATATGTCTCATCTTTGGACATTTTGGGTTCATTTTCCCAAGTGCTTAGTAAGCTTTTCAAAGCTTATTCTATTTCTGGAATAAATTTCTTAGATTAGAATTTTAAAAAGTAGTTGTGCTTCATTTGTTTGTTTTTTTTTTCTTCTTTAGGGACCCCGATAATACAAATATTATTTCTTCATTGCCTGTTTTCTATTTCCACTATTCTTTTTCTGATCTTCTTTATGTCTTCCTTTGTGTCATTTTCACTCTTTTGGTTGTTTTCTTGCCTTTCTTCAATGTCCTTCATAAAAATTTTATTTGAGTCTGTTTTCTTTTGGGCACTTTGTAATTTCTTCTTTATTTTTGAGATAATATCTTTTTTTCCCATTTCTTTCCAAAGTTAAGTCAACTATTTTTTCATTCCTACCCCCCACCCCCTTTATTTTGGTCCATTTCTATTCTCAATGTTTGAATTTTTAATTTAAAGTGGTTTTCAGATCTTCAAACGTTTATTAGAATATACTTAATTTGTTATGGAGTATAAACTTCAAGTTTCTTTCTGCTTCATGGTTCATTTGGAGGGGAGGGATTTTCCTCAGTTGATTTGTGTAAAAGCTCTCTCTGCAATATACGTTTTTAGATTTTATTGTTCTGTGTGTGTGTGTGTGTGTGTGTGTGTGTGTGTGTGTGTGTGTGTGTGTGTGTGATGTTCAAATGTTTTACATGGTTCCTATTTAAATGGCACTCTTTATTGTTAGTCTGGTAAAATTCATGTACTTTAGCTGGTTTTGTTTGTTTTGGTGGTGAGGGAGAAATCGTGAGTCCACCAATTTTTTCTTGTAATACTCTACATTTTTCTTCTTTTCTACTTTTTTATTAATTGCTAAAGGACATTTTTTCCTTCCCTTCCCCGCCCTTTTTTTTTTCCCTCTCCCAGAAGCTAGGTATTTGAAAGACTGTCCTTTTAAATTATACTTGCTCATTTTAATTGTGTCTGTCCGTTTAAACTCAGTGTTTGGCTCTTTAGCTGCCTACCCTTTAAAAGGCATATACTTCGAAATCCTCTTCCTGAAGTCCTAACCTATTTAATCTTTCTGGTATCCTTCCAACTTTCCCTGAGGTCTCCTTGCCTGCACCCTTCTTCTGTATTCTGCACAGTTTTTATTGGTCTGCTTGTGTTTGTAGCAAAACTCTGTGGTGGGAATAGAGGAACAGAACGGCATGGGATTTCTTTCTTTTTCTCTTTTTACTCACACTTTTAAAAAGCATACTTGGCATTCTATTCAAGTAATCGTGGAAGAATGGTTTTGCATAGAGATTTCATAGTTCCAGAGTTACTTTATATTGTTAGAAAGAGAAATGAGGTTGGGAGGTTACTTACTATACACCTGTCATTGTCTTTGGCTATTTGAAAGTCCTCACAGAATGATTGTTTGTGTGCTAAAACAGCAATCTCAAACTTGCCAGTGATTTTACTTACCACCTATACAGCTGATGGCTTCCATATTTAGATTTCGAACCTTAAATCTTTGAATCCATACAGCCAACTATAATCATACCTCAATCTCGCCAAGATCAAAACTCAACAATTTCCTTCCCCCACAGTTTTATCTCCTCTTTCTCCTCACACACATTCTGTTTCTTGTTGAAAAGTAGCATTCCTCACTTGGAGACTTAAGTCAGAAATTTGAGAGTTGTGTAGAGTCATCTATCTCTCTGCTCAAACATCTAATTGGTACTTAATATATGGTTTTTGGATAAATAGCCTCAAAATTTCTGGAATAAGATGAAAAAGAAACAACATTTTTGTCCTTTGACAACAACTGGCATAAGGCTGGGTAGGGTTTTTTTTGTTACGTGTAGGTCTTGTTAATGGTGGGAATAAAAGCACAGAACACTTAAAATTTAATAAAAAATTTTGTAGGAATGATAAACTTCTTATTTGAGTCTAAGATCTCAGAGGCAGAAACAATGTCTTACTCATTTGATAACCTTTCACAATACTTGGCAGAAAACTTAATAAATGTCATTAAGGGTATTTTAAATACATGAATGATAAAATGAATGAATGACTGTGATATCACCTGTCATAATAGCATACGCCTCTTAATGCAAAGAAAAAGTAGTCTTAAAGTTTACTAAACTTAAGTAAGCTAACTCAGAATTTTACATGCATTAAGAATGTTACAAAAACAAATGACATGAACACTCAGAAACTCTAGCAGACCGAGGAATCTAAAGGAGGGTCTTACTCATTTTTTGTGTGTGCCATGAACTCCTTTTACATCTGATGAAGCCTATGGACACTTCTCAGAATAATGCTTTAAAATGCATCACATAAAAAAAAAAACCTATAGAATTACAAAAGAAACCCCAATTACATAGATATATAATTATCAAAGTATTAAAAAACACAAAAATGTGTGGTATAGTAATATATATGCATTTTTATTAATGCATTAAGTAAAAAGATCTAGCAGCCAGAATAATAATTACCATATTTTCAACTAGTGGTAGATATAAGCAATTTTTCAAGTTATCAGAAACCATTGCAATGTAATATGAAAACACTCATGATTTCTGTTGGTGATGCAGTTAAGGCACTATTAATACCACGGTAGTTTCTTGCTTATATTCATAATTGAATAAAATGCCAAATTTCAGTTAGACGTTAGTAAAAATAAAAATGCAACTTTTTCTCATCCAAGTTTATGGCTATCTGAATTCTAAACACACACCTGCATCCATAAATTCTAGGTTAAGATTCCCTGATTTAGAAGGTACAGCTGATATTCAACACCATCTGACTATTGCCATACAGAACTGGGAGCCTAGTGGCTTATGGGACCTCAGTTTTTTGTGACCTCTGATCTAAATCTTTTAAATTACGGGCCGATCATCTTATATTCCCTCTATAAGAGTTATCTTTATGGGGAAAAAAAAATGTGTTCCTTGACAGGCAGAAAAGTCTATTTTGCCCCAGACAAAATGGACTTGCATTTTGCAAAGTTAAAGATATCCGTAAGCCATTCTCTCCCAACACTAGTCTTAAGGAGCTCACAGATGCTAAGCTGTGACAGAGGAGGGTGTGGAAGGTGAGGGAAGAGGGCTGGAACCTGGAAAACAAATTCTACAACCTGTAGATAATAAATGAAAAGGATAAGAACTTCCCACTGGCTGTTAGAAAGAAAATGTCACAAACACGAAAACATAATAAAGCTGGGTTTGAGTCCTCGGTGCCTTCCCTTCATGATTAATGATTGGTCTCAAATAGGATGGGTAAGGGAAAGTGAAGTTCCTCTTGAAGTAGCTTTAAAAATGCCACAGCTTAAAAAATTATTGTAACATCAATTTAAGAAAAAAAATTCTGCTAACATGTAAAGGTCAAAAAAGATTTGGGTGTTTTTAAATGCTGTCTTGAAGAAATTCTTATAAAGGTTAAGATGTCATGTAGTTTCAGAGTTATGGGCAAAGGAGGGGGGTCCTGGACAAAAGCAGTGGTACCTCAGGGCCTTTGATGACTGCGACCCATGCTGACAGTGGGCAGCTAGCAGCTAGTGTGTCACTGTGTCTATGGAGAAACCCAGACACTGCTCTCTTGGAGCCTTTAAAGCCATGGGAATATTCACTTCCAGATCTCTGTTTTTGTCACATGCAGGACTCAGGATTATTCACCCCCACCCCCACCCCTGCTGCTACTCCCAAACAGCAGCACTTAAAAACTCCCCAGGTGAGGGAATTCTGAATCCTCACTGTCCTCTTGTCTTTCCTCACTCTGCCCTGAACAACCCAATTCTTCAGCAGGAAGTTTCCTCAGAGAGAGCCATCCTGGTTTTTGATTGGTGGGGTATGGGAGTGTCTCTTGACCTCCACATGTAAAGTGTTCTGTGGACATAGCAGAAGTTTCCATGAACTTATGCCTAAGTGGTCTAGGGTAGATGTCCATTTGGTCTCAGGTATTTTAGTCATAAACTAACAGACCTCTAAGAGACATCTCTTGGTCATGGCAATCTTCCCTGCATAGTGGAGTGCCTATACACTAGTTCATCTGAGCAGGACTATACCTCAGGGACTTGGGGGGCCATCAGGTCATTAGATATCAGTGATTCTCAACCAGTCCCCACCAACGTGACACCTAAATCACCTAAATCACAAATTGGAAGTTATCCAATTGCACCTTTCAATGTGGACTGGGGAGCAGCAGCTTTGGTATCTCTGGGTGCAAGTTAGAAATGCAGAATTTCAGGCCTCACTCCAGATACCCTGAACCAGAATCTGCATGTTAACAAGATGCCCCGGTGATAATGTATGCCCGTTAAAGTCTAAAGTGCACTGCTTGCTCAAAACATATTTCCCGTGTGAGTAGGCACATGCACACGCTGGGACGCATCTCTACCATTAGGAATCTCTGTTGAATGATAAAAGTAAGTCATAGCCCTCAGAAGAAAAGGATAGAAACTACCATTACAGAGAGTTCCAATCTGTCATGCCAACATCCATGAAGGGAAACAAGAATTTGACATTATACACTTGCTGTGGATAGTTATTACTATGCGCTCGCTATGGATAGTTACTTAGCAAGCTTTACCTGGATGATGTGGGCCTTTTGAAGAGCAAGCCAAGTCATATGACCCCTCTCGCCACCTCTCTCCAAAAGGTTTTTTGTGACATTAATTTATCTTATGTGGTAGGGCTGGACTTTAAGGTAGGGAGCTAGACCTTTGCAAACATAATTTGCAGGGCATCAGAAAGCAACTCTTAAAATGCAGCCTGAGTGTCTTGTTAATTGAGTCTGGACTCCACCATCAAAGAGCCAATAATTTGGGTTAACTTAGAGTTTCTTCTTAAGGCTTGCTATTGCTGCTCAGGTCAGTTCCCCTAGCATGGGTGAAATGATTTTTCATTCTTCTCCTCTGGTGTCTGTCTCTAACTCTCTTCCGAAGACAGCTTAATTACCCTAACACTTCCTACTTATCTCTGCTTATTATTTCTGATTGTACTAATTTTATATATTCCATTCATTTGGCACTGAAAATGTACTCTTCCGTTGTTGCACATAGCCTGTCTTTCTAAATAGATAATTAAACCCATCAAGAACAGAGATGTATCCTGTTTCTTGTATTTCAGTTCACAGCCCAGGGTACTCTATCCAGGAGTGGTCCCATAAACTTAAAAAAAAATTTAAAGTGTCATCACCAGTTTAATGGTTCTGGTGTCAGTGTTTTCCAGGTGCTGGGCATTTCACATGTGTCAGGTCTTGTGGTCTTCACACTTACCCCATGAGGTTTCTGTGATACCCATTCTAAGAGGAGGAGAGCAGGGTTCAGAGACCACAGGGGACTTTGCAAAATCACATGACTAGTGTGGGGCCAGGTCAGATTTGAACTCAGATTTATTTGCAATGTGTGTACCCCTTCATTAATACTGTTGTGGGAATGAATTTTCCCTTTGCTTCCTGCTGAAAGGAATTTAAATAAGGGCTCTGGGAGAAGGCTGGTTTGAGCGAGAAATAGACGACTATGTCCCCATGAATAGTTTTACATATCTGATACCAGGAAAGTTGTTTCTCTACATGCCAGCTTCTCAATCTCTAGCATGAGGGTGGTTATCCATAACTCACTAGGTAACAGAAGAGTGAGTTCAGCACTCTAGTGGGGCTCAAGAGGTATCAAAGAAGGGAAAGGATCCTACATGTGAGAGCCAACTCCAGGGGCAGTCCTATTTACAGCTGCCCCAGCCGCAGGGTCTTGCTTTTTCTCCTGCTCCTTGTTTCGCATGTCTTCTAGGAGTGGCAGTAGGTTTCCTTGAGGATGGCCCTCATTCTGTGAACGAGACTGCAAAGGTCTGTCTTCCACCTGTGATATCAGAAAGAGCAGCTCTATTCTTCATATCCAGGATGCAGAAGCCAGAAATTGCTCATTTATGAATCGGCTAGCAAGGAAACAATTCATGCTGTAGAGGCCTGGGTTATTTCTTTGACATTCACCACAAAAACCTTTGCTTTTGCAGACATCCAAAAAACAAAAACCTCACAATGCACTGGATTCAGAAAGAAGTAGATCTAATGTGATTCTTCCCAATCAACAGTCAATGAGGGATTTTAATTCATGAACACAATTTCCATGATTACTCTGACCCCTTTGGAGTCATTGCATTTTACTACTCTTCTGAGGAACTGGATTTCCATATTTAAGAAGGAGGGCAAATCCTTCTTAAATCAGGAATCTTGTGTAGCCACATAAAATTCTTTTCTAAGTATGTAGTGCTTTTCTAAGAATCATTTTTGACTAAATTATTCAACCTAATATCAAAATGTTTTACAGGTCTATAACTCACCACCCCAATTAAAACTTTAGGTAAAAGGGAACACAGTAAAGTGCCCAGTGTTTCTGTCAGAGCTGCTCCTACTGCATATGTGTGTTCTTTGAGATGGCCACAATAACTGAGACCCTCAGGCTTGAAAAATTCTTACCATTAGACAATTTATTTTGGTTAAGGCATTATCTCTAGAAGGGAACTATTAAAAATACAGATTACTTGGGCTTAGTAATACAGTTTCCATAATACCATTATTCTAGCTGCATGAATTACTTTATCAGATTAATTAGCTATCATCTATCAGACAATATGGCTTTGAAGAAATAAGGCATATTTTAATAGACATCACTGTCTGAGATATGAAGCAGTTCTGTGAGGGACAGATCTGCTTGAGGGCCTTATGCTGGGGTGCATGGGAGACTAGAAGACAAAAAAAGACAATGACTAAGAAGAGGGAGAAGAGGAGAAAAAAGTGAGAGGAACATCAAAATCAAACTTCTATATCCTTCACAGTTTTGTCTCTGATCACCAGTCTTGTTTTCTGTTTAAATGTTTTTAAATATAAAGTGTCCATATGATCCCTACTTTGATCCAGGACTCCAAAATATAAATCCTACTTGTATCAAAATTTGAAGTAAATGATTCATCTGGTCATTCTTCTGGCAGCGGTCCCACACATCTGCTTCTTTTCTCTGTCTTGGGCACATGACTCAGCAGCATTTCCCAGCCCTGTGTGTCTAAATGAGCTAATGTGACTGAGGGTTAGACATTAGACTGTGGGTGGCCATAAAACATTTCACATGGACTTCTCTCTTCTCTCTGTCCTCCCCTGAATGGCTGAAAGCCAACAACTGAAGACACAAGAGAGATTGGAGGAGCCTCTTGACTGTAGAATCTTGGATCCCTGAGTCACCACTTGGAGAAGAGCAACACAGGGGTGTGTCAGACCAAAAACACTCACCTTGGACTTGCCATAAAGAAAATTCAATTGTGCTAAGACTTTGAGATCTGGTTGTCTTCTATTATGTCACAGAGTATTATTTACTCTGAGTGCTATAACTCGCCATCTATATTTGTATTTATTATCACTAGATTTCAGGATACTTAAACCTCCCGAGAAAGAAAGGACCTTAAAATGATTTTTTTAAATAATATTTTATATATTAGCAGCTCTAATTTGTTAGGGGCTTTCTATCAGGCACTTCAAGTGCTTTGAATTCTTATTTAATTCTTACGCCAAGCTTTTGAGGTAGATTTATTATTCTCATTTTACAAATGAGAAAATGGATTTAAGAAGTTTATTGAAGAACTTGCTTTAGGTCATACTGCTAATGAGTGGCAGCATCGTGATGGTGGTCTGAGTCATTTAGTGTTTGCACTGAACTCATGGTCAATGTGTGATTCTTATAGTTACTCTGGGAAAACAGGATAAGACAATGAAACAACACAGCAAGGTCACACCATGAACTCAGAAGAAGTTTTGACCTTAAAGAGGAAAGAAATGATCATATCTCTCTGCCCCCAAAATAGTTGAGAGAACATTTCCTTTAACTGCATTTCAAACCTCAAAAATATAAAATTGATTTTCTGTGATTTCCCTTTTCTGCCCTCCATTGAAAGCCTTGAATATGCCTCAGTTTTCTGCACAGAACATTCTTACTGCTGAGTTATGAATTCTGCAGATGAGGTGGTTCTAGCTAGCTTTCTATCATGGGACATTTATGTCTCCATTGATACATGCATGTAATTCCCATCAGGGGTACACTTTTCTTTGAGGAAACAGAATTCTGTTTCAATAGAGGCAAAACAGGGGAAAAAGTGGACACAATGTGTGGTAGAAACATGCACCCTGAGGGGAGAGGAAACAAAGGATGAAGCAAAGTAGAGGTAGTTTATTGGTTGTTCTTGTGGATAGAGAATGTCAAATTTCAAGTTTTATTTTTCAAGCAGAGAGGCAGTGTTGCCTCACAGACCCCTATCATGACTGTTGCCATTCGAACTCACCCAGAAAATGCATGTGGAAGGGGCTTCAGCAATGCATGTTGTACCGCACATGAAAGATACGATTGTAGCATTTATGGATAGAAAATCTGCATGTGGTATTGTGCTAGGTGATCCCCCAGGAGCCCGCAGACTGATTACAAGGGAAAATAGAAGAACATGGTGGTTTAGAACAGGCTATGGTGGTAGAGCGTGGCCCTGACTAGCTGTACAACCGTTTGGTCAAGTTACTTAATCTTTCCAAGCTCCAGATTCCTCCTTCATAAAATGAGGATAAATGTTATCTCTCTCATTATTTTGAGAATGACACAGGAAAAAACATATAAGCATTCATGAGTTGTCACTTGTTTTGAGCATGATGATGATGTTGACTCAAACAAAAAAGACAGAAGAGAGACAAACTAGTCCATAAAAAGAGCATCTTCACTTATCTGCTTATATTATATGTTAGCCTCCATTTCATGAATTGGAAGGATAAAAATAAAACCAACTAGAAGAAATCCTAGAGAGATTTGGTCAGGCATTAACATAGACAGTGGGTAGATAGATATGGCTCCCTGCTGGAGCTGGGACTGAATGATGGAGTGGTCAAAGGAAACCACAAATGAATTCAGTAATTTTTGTATGAGACTTATTGTAGTTTGAGATCTGGTCCAGGTCCCTGTGACACCAGCTTATCAGAGAGGGAGTAAGTTTTCCCCAGAACACAGCTAGAAACAGAAGTGGGCTTGTAGGGGAAGGTAGGGCTTGTAGGGGAAGAGATGAGACAACTCTTGTAAGATCAGCTGGGGGTTTAGGGAGAGGCTGGACTACCCTGGGCTCATCCTGTAGCCCAATCCTTCATGTTACAGCCATTTATTGTCCATCTTATTGTAGAGAACAAACATAGTTATTAGAGTTCAGAAAACAAAGTTTTTATGTTGTTTATTCTAGAATCTGTCTTATCTTTTCAATATTCTAAAAGTTTCCCAGCAGCCTACTAAAGAATATCACTTCTCTGAGGAACAGAATGCTCTGCTCTGATACTAAAAGTAAGATGTTTGTTTTTGAAGCAACATAGATTCAAATAGCGATAACAATTTTTTGTGGAAAATCAAAGCATCTTTATATTTATTTGAGTAAACAGAAAAATAGCACAATTGAAGTGATTTACCACCTGCCAAACAACACCGTTTCCTTTTGTGAACCGTGTTCCATATACGAGGGTGGTAAAAGCACAACACTGCACAAAGGGAATTGTGATGTATTCAGCTAGTGCAAGCCACTGTGCTTGTGGACAGGAGTTCATCTTGCTCCATTATACTCCACCTGAGCTGAAAGAGAGTCATCCTGCATTCCCTGGACTGACAGACTCAGCTGCTTGGCAAAAGGTGTCAGTTCTCTTCTCAAATGACCAGTGTTTTCTCTGGGAGTCAATTTGTGGGGATTCATTCATGCCTGCTGAATTGGGCCTAAAGGCGAAGCAAAACTTCAGAGAAGCTCTCACATAGCCCAGGTTAAATCAGAAATATTTATTGCAGCTTCCTTCTTCAATCAGATAGTTCTTGTTCTAGAGAGGGTTTGGGATTTTTCACTTCAGGTATGTTCTTTTATGTTGGGAGGCTGGTAGTGAAGCCATATAGCCTTTTTTATCTTCTCTGGGTCCTCCTTAGAGATCTGGCAAAACTGATCCACCAGTGTTCAACGAGGCAGAACTCTAGGGACATGAAGGTGGCCTTTTACAGGATCAACGAGGCAGAACTCTAGGGACATGAAGGTGGCCTTTTACCGCCTCACACTTGTACTATTTTTAGACCTCAATTCTTAGGAATTCTCAGGACCATCCAGGGGTTTCTGGCTGTCTTCTGGCCCTCTGAGCCATCTGCTATGACAGTAAGCTTAGGTTCAGTTTAATTTTTTAAAAAATGTGGCAATAATAACAATCCTAAAAATTGACATTTATCAGTTCTGTATTATATACCTGACATTATGCTAAGAATTATATTCACATTACCCTCCCTGTATGAAGGAAGTGGTTATATACATAGCAGATACTATTGGTATTTATCTCTGTTTCTATGGCCTACCCTACAGGTCTCTTGCAGGCAGGTTGGTTTTCTGCATGACAGCTGTGCCCCTCTGACTGAGATGTGCTCTGATCTCATGGGAAGATGCTCAACGCAGTCATGGGCTAGGCTAAAAGTATCTGAGAGTCCTTGGCCCAGGATGGACTCTCAACCTTTGAAAGATAGGAGTTCTTGCATAAATCTCCCAACTTCTACTTCCTTGGATGGGACAATTCTGAAGAAGATTCCCACAGTCTCCCAAAGGGTCCTCAAAGGGATTACAAGCAACTGACTACAGTGGTAACCTCTCATTGGAACCACTTTCTCCTCATCTCACTTTCTCACTTCTCAGTGCTCCCTGTGATTAGCAGCAAAATTTGCTCCTTAACCTTGACTTGAAATTTGACCTTGGGAGAATCCAAGCCAAGATAGTACATGATTGCTCTTACATAACAGAAGAAAAATGGAGGCTTAGTGAGGTTGACTTGCCTGTTGACGTGTAGCTGGTGAAAGGCCAGGCAGGACTTGAACCCAGACTGTCTTCTCTCATTACATTTTTTCTGCTTCCATCAGAAATGATATACACCTGTTTTTCTAGTTAATCAATTAACTAGAATTAATTAATTAATAATATGTAGCTTCTTTTCAAAAAGGACTTGAAGCCGTAGAACTTATATTCCCTTCTTCTATCAAAAATGTATTTGCCCTGTGTCTAGTTCCATTGAGAGTCAGGATTCAGCTAACAACATAATTAGAGACAAATTTAATAAATTAACTGGTATTATAATGCTATTGTCTGAAAGCGGCTAAATGTAGTATGCCTCTAAAGGTATTTACACTTTTGAGATTGCAATGCCATAACTTAAAGAGATGGCTCTCTGTTAGCGGACTTTCCATCATCAAGTGGCTAAGGAGACCTCCTCTCCCTGCCTCGCGATGGAAATTTTCCTGAGTTCTTTATTTTATACATTTAGTCATTTGCTTACTCTGCCTAATGACGCCAATGCTCTATCTAATCATCAAGATTCCTCTTGAACTGGAAGGCAAAGTTTAATCCTAAGTGTGTGCTAGCCAGTCTCCTTCTGAGTGACCAAAACATGCAGCCCTTAACTCCCTGTCTCACCAGGGGACCCAGAAGACCTGTTTACCTGCCTTAGTTCCTCAGCCTGTAAAGGGAAGATAACACTTGTTCCAACTTGCTTTTTATGGGGTGATGTGAAGATAAATGCAAGAATGTCTACAAAGTCCTCTGAATTCTTGGGATGAAAGGCTCTATGTAAATAGAACAGAGTCTCCTTATGATTAAACTTTAATGCGGCGGCTCTCAGGCCTATAAAGGGAGTACAGTCTGGCTGAAAGGTAGCAGTGCAGGGTTGTCCTTTCTAATCATTGCCCCAGTGAATTCACCATCTGGCAGACACATCTTAGAAGTGTCCATCCTTTCTCCTCATTCAATTTGGTTTTTATTTTCAAGAGGCCAATTATGCCGTTATGTTTTTGCCCTTCATATTCTTCATATATGGAGTCGTGTTTTAGAAAACACATATGTGCAAGCATACGTCACCTAATAGGTGACACAATTCCTGGTGGGCCTGGGGGCTAGATCAATAATTGGACATTTAGATATAAATTCTACTCTGAAAATAATATTCTTGATCATCTGCATGTTTGTCTGTGGCTTGATACACACTCAGGCATCTACCATTTTCAGAACAAGCTATACAGTTTTTCTTTTTGTTAAAGAATTTGAGCTACTGGATTTCTCAGCAAAAGCAAAACAAAACGACCATAGAAAAACACCACCTTTTCCTCTTCAAATTAATTCTTTCAGTTTATGCTCCTAACTCCATAAAAATGTGGTTTAGCTTTTGAAGTTTTTATTAATATTTATAATGCCCGTTTGGCGCCCTTGAACCTCACAGAAACAGAGCCCTGATATAAATACCCAGCTTCTAGGTGGTGGTATACTCAAGCCCAATCATAAACTTTAATGTTTATACATATGTGCATACGCACTCTCTCTCTCTCTCTCTCTCTCTCTCTCTCTCTCTCTCTCTCTCTCTCTCTCTCTCACACACACACACACACACACACATTTGGCTTTGCTTTGCTTCTCCTGTCTCTTGATGTAAAGTTTTTAAAAAATATTTTTAAAAATGCAAATTTTAATAGCTTATATTTTAATTTAAAAGTAATGTATGCTTCTAAAAAAAGTACAGATGTGCATATAGAAACAAAGGAAAAAGTCCCACTTTCCTGACTTGTTTCTAAAATCTCATGTTAAGTAAACCATGTATTTTCAATCCTTTTAAATTAAGATCTTGTTAGTTTGAGAGACTGAAATTATCTTAAGAAGCTAGTCATAGTTCTCTTTTATTTCTTAATAAGAATGTAATTAAAAAATTGTAGAAAGTTAAAAAATACAGTGAACTATAAGAAATTAAAATTGCCCATAAGTCAACTATCCCCAAATAACCAATTTTTAACATTTTAGTGTACTTTTTAACAGAATTTGTCTCTGTAAATATGAATAAACAAGGGTACCTTACTCCTCCCACCTCCTGAACATTGTATTGTGACAATTTTCCAATGTCAAGAAAAGTCTCTCCCCAAAACACACTTTTGAATGGCTGTGAAATGTTCCACTGCAACTGCTTCAGCTTAAATTATTTCAAAGTAATAAGATGGGGGTAGAATGGGGAATGCTATCCTTCTCACTTTACGTTTCCATGGTGGAGTGACATAGGAAGGAGACATATACACAGAATACTTGCTTGTCACCTTTGGATCTCAAGGTGGAGTGATTCCTCTGGCAGATGACATGAAGGTATCAACTCAGTCATTCCCCATCACCATCTTGCGAAGTTCCGAGAGGCTTCCTGGTCCAGCCCCTCCATCTCTTTGGAGCTGCTGGTCTCCAGGATGGGACCAGTTTTTACTTTACTTGTTTTCCAAATAAGACTCACTTATATGAGTATGTTTTTGCCAAATGTTGAATCAAACAGGGGTGTTTAATGCTGAAGTAGTAGTAGGCTTATGGCCACAGCTTGAGCCATTTTTCTAATCCAGTTTAATCAAACATTAGAATTTTGTATAGATGCTCATCAGTTGAATTTTCATCTCTCATCTGGTTCCTAATACAGAAGTCAAGAGAAAAAGTGTAATTAATTATACCTCTATGTCTCAACCAACATTATTATCATTAACATTTATTTAATGTTTACTCTGTACCAGGCTGCATTTTCTCATATAACTCTCCTAATGATGTTGTGAAGTATTATTATTATTATTCCTGTTTTATGGATGATAAAACTGAGGCAAGGGGACACCCTTAGCAGGAGATGGAGCTGAGATTTGCTTCCATGCTTCGATTTATTGCCTTTCATTTGTTCCATAACATGAATAATACATAAACTTTTTTTGTACGTAAAATTTTTTTGTACATAAATTATGGTTGGAGCTTGTAAACTACTCAATGCTATCTTTCATTATTGAGTATATGTCAGTCATTACTTTTACAATATTTTATTTTAGTTATTGAATGCCTTTTAATACTATTTATAGTGATTCTTTTTGGCATGCAGATTTTTGTTTTCATGAAATTAAATCTATTCTTATTTTTCTTCATGAGTTATTCTATCTTGATTTTTCTGCTCTTGGCTTTTCTATTTTTGTCCTTGCCTACCCCCATAGATTTTCATCTATAATTTACTCTAAATTCTTATGGTTTTATTTTAAAAGTATAACTCTTACCATCCAAAAATTATTTCGTATAAGAGAGCCATGCAAATTTTTAATATTTTTTAAGAAAAAAGTTGGTTAACTCAGTTTCATCTTTTATCCACTGATGTATAATGCATATATCTGTTTTTGGTCTCTGTTTTTCTCCATTGCACTATATGCTGATTTTTTAATAATCTCACTCTGTTTTTATTTGCTTGTCAAAGCTTTATAGTATATTTTAATATTCAGAAGGATTAAATCCTTTCTTATTACTCTTATTTTTAGAAACTTGTTTATTATCATCAGGCGACATTCTTTCAAATACATTTAAAAACTACTTTATCAAATCTCTGCCTTAAAATATTATTGGGAATTTAATTAGAATATACTTATATTTACAACTCAACTTGGACATATCTTTACAAACTTCCTTTTTCTATCTAGGAATATGTGATTTATTTATTTTTAATACTTTCTTTTGAGTATCTCAAAAGTACTGAATTTATCTTCATGTAGGTGGCATTCTTTTTTGTGCAGGTTATTTCAATTTTTTTTTTTTTTGAGGTTATTGGGAATGGAATCATAGAAATAGTTATTATGATTTACCATTGTTTAAAATAACTCAGTGCTGGCATACAGACATTTTTAAAATACTTATTTTGTTTGTGACTTCTTTATCGAATTCATTATTTTTAAAGATTTTTCTCTGATCCTTTTGAGTTGTCTATGTATAACTATGTAATTTAAAATAGTGATGATTTTTGTCACAATTCTTGCATAATGTTTCATTTTTATTTCATTGACTACAACTTCCAGAATAATGTTAAATAATAGCAGTTATAATGGACATCTTTATTTTATTTTTGATTTTAATGAGATTGTATGTAAGATTTTATTATAAAATATGATGCCACTTATTACTTTAGGATAGACATTTAATAGATTTAAATAGATTTTAATAAATAGATTTAAGTTAGACATTTAAAGTAATAATATTTCATTGTATAAAAAAAGTTTCTTTATAACAGCCAAGAATAAATATTGAATTGTATTATATTGTTTTTCTTTGCCCTATTTACATTTTCAAACATTAAACCATCTTTGCACTTTTGGAATATACTATTTAATGAAGTGTTGGGAGGCAATTCTCCATGGAGCTCTCACATTTCTGTATACCCTGTAAACAGAGGCACAGACTATCCTTTGTTCTGGAGGATGTTCTCAAGAACAGACCTAGTCTTTCCCTCCAGAACAAAGGGAAGGTTTGCTCATAGCCTCGAACATATAGTGTCTTCCCACTGGTGAAAAGAGCAGGCATGCTTACTGTCCACTGTAATAAAGATAATGTCTCCCTCAAAAACAATGGGTAGCCTTATTGCCTATTTTTAAAGATTCAAGTTATCTAAACTCAGAGTTCCTCTCCTATAATGTAAAGCACCTACCTGTGCAGACATCCACCTGGGCTTATATTGCATCACCCTCCTGAGAATGGGGCATTAACGTACATACTGATACTCAGGCTGCTTCCTATGCTATAAGTAATAAAATTCCTTGTCTCTGACACCAAAGTCTCATTTCTTCTGCCACATGAAACTGGCAGGTTAACTTATCAGCTGGCAAGTAGAGTAAAAGCTCAGACTTTTCACTATTCTTCTTATTTGGGAGATTCAATTTTTCAGAAATTTACTTATGAATTTACATCTATGCTCAGAAGTATTATTGGTTTGTAATTTTTTCCCCACTTTCTCTTTATTAGGTTTTTATAGCTATACTAACTATAAAAGGAATTAGAAAGTTTTCCATCTTTTTCTATGCTGAAGTGATATGTATGATATGCAGATTAAGACTTGAAAATAGTTTTTTAAAAAATAGTTTTGATTCAGAAATCTTATTGGCGTTAATATTTTAAAAAATTTTTTTGCCAACAAAGATTTATTCAGTTTATTAGTTCTTAGTAAGTTAACTTTAGCCATTTATATTATCCTAGAAAATCAGTGAATTTTGAAAATTTAATAGTATATGATGTTGTCATATATTTTAACTGTCTCTCATATCTATAGTTATATCTCATTTCTCATGTATTTAAACTCTTTCTTATTTTTTTCTGGATTAGCTAGAATATGAGAGACTATTATATTTTTAGTGTTTGCTTTCATTACTTTTTGCTTTTATTTTTGTTATTTACTTCTGCTTTCAAAAACATTTTTATTTAAAAAATGTTTAAATTTAATTAAGCTTAATTCTTTTATTTGTGTTATGTCTGATCTAATTAAGCAAGTATGGAAATCTATTTTTTTCTCCGAATAGTTACTTCATCTTGTAAGATTTGATATGTAATGTTCTAATTATTTCTCCCCTAATTTTTAATCACAATTTTTATCTTTGATTTCGGAGTTAATTATGTATATGTTTTCTAAAATAAAAATAAACAGTTTCCTTTTTTAAAACTGTTTTTATTACATTCTAGCTTATTTTCTTACAGTTGCAAAATGCAGGTTGTATACTTTTACTTTATGAATTTTATCATAGTTTAGTTTTTGTTCTATTACGCAATTAACTTCTAAAAATATTCCACAGATGTTTTTAAAGTGTATGTACTCATGGAAGGGCATTAACTTTAAATTATAACAATTATATAAACTAAAAATTATTAGTTAAATCTGCTATGTATTAGGCTTACTTGATTTATTAAGGAAGGAAAATAGTTTCAAGACTTCAGTTGTGTGTCTACCCATTTCTTCCCAATATAATGAAGAGTTGCATGCTTTGTGTTTAGTTTAATTGTATTTACTAGGTGCACAATGGTTCCTACCTATTATGCTTTTATTGTGAAGTCTATCTTTTTTAAGCACTCTAAATTTACATTCTTTGTTTTGTCCTGTGCTTTTGTCTACTTTTAGTGCTATTAATCTTTTTATTTAAATAAACCTGGTGGATCTTTACACATTTTTCTACTTTTAATTTATATGTATATTTTTAATCTAGCATATAGTTAAATTTTATTTCTTAATCCAATTTGATAATCTTGATCTTTTTTCTTTTTTTTGTTCTTTATTGAAATATAAAAGGCAATTAGTTGCTTGTATTTACATTGTACAATTCAATGAGTTTTTTTCACTTATAGTTGGCATACAATAATATATCAGTTTCAGTCGTATAGCATAGTGATCAGAGATTCACATAACTTGCAAAGTGATTACCCTACTAAATCCAGTATGCCTCTTTCTCTTTACATATTTATTACTTTATTAACCATCTTCCACATGCTACGCTCTACATCTCTATGTCTATTCTGAAACTATCCATTTGTACCTCTTAATCTCTTTGCCTCTTGTTTTTTTCTGTTCCTCCCTAATCCCCTTCCCATCTAGTATTCCTTTAAATATTCTCTGTATCTATGAGTTTACTTTTGCTTTTGTTGTTGTTATTGATTTTGTTCTTTAGATTCCATATGTACATGAAATCATGTGATATTTATCTTTCTCTATCCAACCTATTTCATTCAGCACAATACCCTCTAGGTCCATCAGGGCAATATCTTTTTTCATCCCCTTCCTTTTAGTCTGTGTGTGTCTTTTAATCTGAAGTGAGTCTCTTATAGACAGCATATGTAGGTAGGGGTCTTGTTCTCTTATCCATTCAGCCATTCTATCTTTTGGTTGGAGCACTTAATTCTTTTCCATTTGAGGTACTTATTGATAGGAATGTAGTTATTACTGTTCTTTATTCCTGTTTTTGATACATGTTTTTTCTTCTTAAAGAAGTTCCGCCAATGTTTCCTGTGATGCTAGCTTGGTGTTGATAAATTCCTTTAGCTTATTTTTGTCTGAGAATCTCTTTATCTGTCCTTCAACTCTAAATGATAGCTTTGCTGGATAAAGTATTCTTGGCTGTAGATCCTGGGTTTTCATCACATCAAATATTTTGTGCCAAGCCCTCTGTTCTGCATAGTTTCTTTTGAGAAATCAGCTGCCAGTCTTATGGGTGCTCTCTTGTAGGTAACTAATTGCTTTTCTCTTGCTGCTTTTAAGATTCTCTCTGTATTTAACTTTTGGCATTTTAATGAGGATGTGTTGGTGTGGGCCTCTTCGGGTTTCTGGTTTTGGGGATTCTCTGAGCTTCCTAGGGTTTTACTGTCTATTTCCTTCACTGGGTTAGGGAAATTTTCCAACATTATGTCTTCAAATAGCTTGTCAACATCTTGTTTTCCTTCAGATACCCTTATGACATGAATATTTTTACCTTTAATAGTGTCTCATAGGCTCCTTAAATTATTATTATAGTCTTGCCTTCTTTTTTCTTGCCATTCTGATTGAGTGTCCTTGGCTTTCTCATCCTCTATAGAGGTTATTTGATCCTCTTCTTTATTCACTTTGTTTATTCCATTTAATATACTTCTCATCTCAGATAATGTATTCTTCATTTCAGACTGGTTCCCTTTTATAATTTCCATTTCCATTTTTATGTTTTTTATCTCTTTGTTGACATTCTCACTGAATTCATCTACACTTCCCCTAAGTTTACTGAGCATCTTTATTATAACCAGTGTTTTGAACTCTGCATCTATTAGATTGCTTGACTCCATTATTTCTGGATCTCTGTTCTGTTCTCTCATATGGTTTCTGCTTCTTTGTCTTCCAGTTTTGGCTGCCATTCTGTGTCTGTTTCTATGTATTAAGCAAAGTCTCCTGGTCTTATTAGTGTGGATTTGTGTAGTAGGTGTTCAATGGCACATTCCTAAGAGGGGTTCAGCTGCAGGACAAATTTAGCCCAAGCTTGTGCCCCTCTGGGGCCACCTGTTAAGCTTCAGCAAGTGATCCACAGATGCTGTGATTATAGTTGCCTCAAAAGGCCACACTAGAAACTGAGGCCAGCTGCCACCAGTGTGAGTCTAGGTGCTACTCAGCAAGGAGCACCTGACTTGCAGAGGATATACCTGGATGTAGTTTGGGTGGGTCCACGAGTTGGGGGAGGTGGAGTTTCGGGGAATCTTCTGGGTGGAGCGACCTCTGTTATGCAGTTTGATGACGTTTCTGCTATGGTGGTGCTTAAGCCTAGCATTGGGAGTGGGGATGGCTCAATAGAAGAATGATGGATACTGCCGGCACTTCTGTACAGAGTGAGTCTTGCCTTGGCCCTCACTCTGACAACTCAGTGTCCCCCATAAATCCCTGTGCAGCCTAACCAGCATTAGTGCTCAGAGCGAGCAGGTCCATTGCCGGAGTACGAACAAGCCCCCTTTAAGAGGCGTCTAGAGCTGCTGGCTGCCACAGCCTTTGTCCCACTCAGCCGCTTGGTACTGGGCAGCCTCATGTCTTTGCCCTCATCCTACCTTCTGCCATTGCAGAGTGATTTCTTAGATTTCTCCCTAGTGTATGACTTGTTCATCTAGATCCCAGGCAATTTGTCATTGTTGTTTGCTCCTTGTTTCTGTCACAATTTTGATTTGGTCACCAGAAGGATGAACAGAGCCTCTATCATCTACACCATTTTTTTCCCTCAGTAGATCAATAGTCTTGATCTTTTAATAAAAAATTTTACTTTATTTATATTTATTTTCATAACTGGCATTTTTTTCATCTCTTATGCTTTCTCTCTGCTTCTTTGCTGCTGCCTTTTTTTTCTTTCGTTTGACATATGGACTAGGTTTCCTTTGCTCTTTTTCTGTTATGATTGAATGTTTGCCTGTGTTTTCTTGAAATTTTAATTAACATATGCAATCCTATATTTCTCTAATCATGCCAAGAATGAACAAATCTATTTATCTCTTACTTTGTTAAATGGTGAAATTAGTGTGGAATAATTTTCTTGTTATCATGAAAAAAAATTTATTTTTTAATATTAACCATGGGACAGCCCTGAGAGCTTTGCTTAATTTCAAGAGCTAGTCAGTGTTGCTAAAATTATAGATGTTGTTAGCAAATTTTAAATCTTCAATATGATCCAATCCAAATACATTATTATAGTAATGAAACCACTAAAACCTCAGAGTTGAAATGACTTGCTCTAGGTCCCAAAATTAGTTAGTGTCAGTATTAGGCAATATTGGGCCTAGAACTTAGGTCTCTTGATATACTTTACTGGCAGCTGTGGAGATAGTGAGCAAATCTGGTTGTTTAGGGTTGAAGTCAGTGGAGAAAGAGAGCTCTGCAGATTAGAGAAAGGTAAGATGGTGGAGGATAGGAGTGTTTGATTTAGAGAGGAGATAATATACAGCTTATCACTTAAAATAAACGTAAAACAAAACTACGAGCTTTTCTTGTTGGCTCTGTCACCTCACTTAGAAGAAGACTTAGGTAGGGACTTTGGATTATCTTGCTGCTCTGTGTTCTAGATTTCCTTTTGTTCACTTTTATTCAGTTTTAGTAAGAAGCCATCTGGTGAAATGTTTTGGACTTTTGTTGATATTTAACATGTAAAACAGGATGATTTCAAGAGTGAAGAGTCAGCTGCCAAATAAAATTTAACAAATAAGGGAGATATTAACTAAATTATAGTCCCCAAACATCTCACTTTAATATTTTCTGATTGACAAAGATGCTAGCAAATTTTCATTTAGTTCAGAAACATAATTTTAGGGACATCAGCGCCCCCCCCCCCCCCCGCCCCGCCAAGTTCTGGAATTAGTAAATAGGCCAGTTTTTCTTCCTAGTATCAAGGGTTTCTGAAATCAGCCCGGTAAATTTAGTGAAATATAGCCTCAGGGAAGCAAAGGGGAGTGGAGCTGATCCTGAGTTCAGCTCCCATGTGATGCAGGACAGGGTAAATTTCCCCACGTTGGTGGGGGGGAGGGGCGAGATACCAAGCCTTGCACCTTGCGAGAGAAGAGGGTCTTTTGGCAGAGAGTGAAGAAAGATTTCAGCACGCACGCCAAAGTTATAGTCAAAAGGAAAGTTTATTAGAAAAGGGGTAACACTCTGCAGATAAAGTGTGGTCTCCTCTCAGAGTCAGAGACTTAGAGGGACAGTGAGAGAGAAACAAAGTAAAGGCACTGAGAGGGACCCAGAGTGTTCAGAGAAATCAGTTTATACATCATTCTTTAGTTCCCATATTCTTCGATGTGGACATACAGTGAGGAAGGGGAAGAGTATGTAGTGTGAAAAGGTAAGAATATATAGAGTGAAAGGTCTGCTGGCAGTTCCCACCCTTTAATCCTTAGGTTCCCACATGGTTTTAGCCATAGAGAATGACTCTGTTCCTGTTTCCCCCTTACAGGTGTAGAGAATGGTTGTTAGTAATCCAGCAGCAATATTCCTTTGTTCTGAAGGTGTCCTCCTGACCTGGCTACAGGGCTGATCAGTATATTGCAGTTTCTGATAGTGGCTTGATTAACATTTTAATTCTCTTGCCTCCTCCTTACATTACATGAACATGGATTCACCCTTTGATCCTGAGAGATGTTTTTCCTCCTGACAACAAATAGGTGATATCTTTTCCAATGTTACTTCTCCATCTCTCAGACACTGACTGGGTGTTGATGGGGTTCTTCTTCAGATGCCAATCTCAAGTCCTGGACCACTCATACTTCTGACTGACTGGCTGTAAATTGGGAGTTCCCACTAGAATGATTCACAGGATTCAGGAAGCACTTTAGTTGCTACATAGAAGAGATTCATAGGGCAGGGTATGGTGCAGGGAGCATGGAGCTTCTGTACTTTCTTCAGGTTTCCTACCTTCTCAGCACTTGGATGTGTTCACCAATCCAGAAGCTTTCTAAATTTCATTGTTCAAAAGTTTCTATAGATCTCAATCTTCAGCTCTTCCTCTCTCTTTCTTGGAGATTGGCAGGTGGGACTGAAAGTTCCAACCCTCTAATCACTTGGTCAGTCTGGTGACCAGCCCTATCCTGAGGCCATCTAGGGGCCCTACCTTAAATCATTTCATTAGCATACCTCAGGTGTGATGGAAAGGGATTCCATATGAATAAACAAAGACATTCCTTTCACTCAGGAAATTCCAAAGGTTTTAGAAGCTCAGTGTCAGAAATTGAAGACAAAGACCAAACATATTTTCATGTTACATCACAGATCTCTGTTTTCATGTAAACGTCTGGGTAGAGCAGTAAAGTCATTGGTCATTTACACGGGACTCGCAGTTTATCAATGAAGGGTTCTTTCTTTTTCTTCTCTTCCTTCCTTCCTTCCTTCCTTCCTTCCTTCCTTCCTTCCTTCCTTCCTTCCTTTCTTTTTTCTTTCTGATATAAAACCTGATAAATACTGGATGAAATATCAAGATGACTAGATCTAAAAGACAGACATGGCCTGATCCTTGAGATTTCTGAAGCTAATAGAGGAGGGTGTCAGGCTATTTTTAAGGACTATATCATTCTTATCCATTCTACTCATTTTTTTTTACATGCCTCTTTCTGCCAAGGAGTGTGTCTTGCAGGTTGTATTTAAATAATTGTCGAACATTCCGTAGACAGTATTATTTGGCCCATATTAAAGAGCACTCAAAAAAGAATTATTCAAGATCACACACAAAAAATCTCTTTTGCATTTATCTGCTGGTTCGCATGATCCTTGAATTTTAGAAATGGTGACACTGGAATGTGCCTACGTGACCTTCAGCCCTTTACATACAGTATCACTGGTCCTTGGGTAAGTATTTGTGTTTACTATGATAGTAGGAGTGTTATTTCTGCTTTAACAAATGATCCATACCTTGTTGGCTGGTGGCATCCCTTCCAGCATGACTTCAGTTGGACTTGACAATGGTAAATATCTATAACTCATTTCTTAATACTGGGTGTCACTGTGTTTGTCTTTCTAATCTCTCCAATCCATTTTCCTGTTTAATTTCATTAATGGGAATCATGTCATGATCCCAGCTCAACAAACCTAGTTATTGGGGTATAGCTTTGGTGTTCATGTACTGACCATAGTATTGACCATACTTTTTCTTGACTTTGGGTGATTCTCAACTTGCATGTGTCACCACTACTAGGTGGGTCAATTCTATTGCTTTGTAGACCATTACTTTAGTTTTAAAATTGATGCCATGATGACAGTATGCCTTCTTTTTTTTCCTATAGGAAAAAGATTCGTAAAAGCTTTTCTCCCCATTTATTTTCCAATGTGATAATAAATGGCCAAGAAAACCAAATTTGGTGCACTGTAGCTCTACCTTGACAATGAACTTCCCCTGTTAGGCAGAGGCCTTACTGCAGGCTTTGTTCATCCTTGCACTCTCAGGGCATGGTGATTTTGCTGACCCCACAAAGAGATCTGAAACAGTGATTCAGAAGCCTGACTGCTCACCCGAAAAAGCTGGAGAGTGTTAAAAAAAATACAGATTCTCAATCTTGGACCAGATCAACCAAATCCAAATCTCAAAGATTCTAGAATCTGAATTTTGAAATAACTATTAAAGCAATAATAATGTTACTGGATCCCTAGTGGGAAGAACCATAGGTCTAGAGATTCTTGAATGCTGTGGGTGTATATGTATGTGTGTATGAGAGATACTAAATAGTACCACTTTGGAATTAGAAGGGACTCTCCTAGCTCATCTCTCATTTTATGGGAAGGAGGTAGAAGTCTTGGCAGGTTAAATTACATTTCTAAAGACACATAGCTAGTCAGCAAGAATTGTGAAAAGCAAAGCAAAACAAAAATAAGTGTCCTGATTCTTAATCTAGTCTTATTTTCTCTAAATTAAACAATCTTTAAATATTTTCATAAAGTGTTGCTATTTGTATGTTCAATATTTTCCCCAAGAGAGATAACTTAAATATCTTCCTCCTCTGAGCATTAGGGCAAAAATAGATTTTTGAGAAGCAATGGGTTAAATGAATAATGCAGCTTTACTACATTAATAGCTGACAAATGTTAACTGATTATTCAAAAAGTCATTTGTAGTGCAGGTTGATATCAGCACAGACTGGTGTACTGAGGGAGGTTGAGGAACAGCATGGAACTAACACAGCTTTTATAGTTATCTAGGCTCAGGATAAAATCTTGACATGACTATGTGATTCTAGGCAATCTTAGACCTCAGTTCTGGATCTATAAAATAGGTATAATATCTTTTATGATTGTCGTTAGGTTAAATAAAATAATATATGAATGGTGACTGGTATACAGTATTTAATAATAATTCTTCATTTATTGAGTGCTTATTATATTCCAGCCACTGGACAGATTATTAAAAATCACACTACTCTTCTGAGTGAGTATTGTACTTATACCCATCTTAAAGATGAGAACCTGAGACTCAGATGTTCACTAACCTGCCTGGTTTCATGGAGCTATTAAGAGACTGAGATTGGGATTCTGCCTCGCTTAAAAGCCCCAGTTTTTATGACTCTATTATACTGTCTTTCAATAAATGATAGCTCTGTGACCTTGCATGAGTTCCTTAATTGCTCTATTCCTTGGTTTCCTCATTTGTAAAATGACGATGATAACACATTTTTTAGGGTTATTGTGAGGATGCACAGTAAGTAAGTCTCAATACATCTTGCTTTTTTACACATTAGTCTAACACGTTAAGTCAAAGTAAATGCCAGGTCTTAACCATGTTTCAGAAGATTTTATAAAAAGTTTTTTTTTTTTAGTACTTTACCTTAACCTAAGGTGTTATTGTTGTAAAAGTGTTTGCTGAGGGCCAATGGAAGCAAAGGTTGGTTACACCTTCTGTGTTCTCCCAGCCAAAGTTAGTCTTTCTTCCAGCAGGAGTGGACCCTCCCAAGTTCTATGGCCCTGAAAACCTCTGCAACTCTGTAGGCTGAAGGGAAAGACGGGTGAAATCTGAACAGCATCTTATTACTTCACTTGTGATATGCTTGGCAAGTGTGCTTACAGAGAAAGGGCTCAGTTTTATGGACTTCTGACTGCACTGCAGAATGGAGCTCAGCTCTAGAGGCATTGATACCTGCAGTCAAAGAAGAGATGATCCCTGGGATATGGTAGCTGAGGTACTGGGCCATCCATGGTGTACTGTCTGTCCAAATGAAAGGTTTTGGAGTGTAAAAGCAGATGCTGCTATTGACACCAAGGGATACTTTGTGTATGTGTATGTGTGTGTTTGCATGCTTTTAGTTTTTTTCTCAAACTCATTCCATTTTGAAGGCTGTAGGCAAATGTTACACATTAGAACATTTATGAGACCATTTCTCTTTGGCGCTTACCTGTAAACATCAAAAACTAAACCACATTCTCCTAAAGACATTGGCTTTCTTTTTGATATTAAATCTAAAGAGTAAAATTTAAAAACCATCTTTACATATTTTAGCTTTCTGAGGGGAAAAAATTAAAAAATTGTCATTAAAAACATGAAATATCGCTTACTATATTTTAGTTCAGTAACCTGAAATTTGAGAAAACTCCCACAGTCTCATCTTTCTTAACAGTAGCAAAGCCCAAGTCTACTTGTAGGCCTTTATAACAAGCACTTTGTTCTTTGTCATGGAGCAAAGTATTTTAGTACTTCTTTATCTCCCTTCTTTATGCACACCGTGCTCCTCACCCAGTGCCAAGATGAGGCTGAACCACAGCTAGGGATGGGGTGGGAGGGTGGGGTGGGGAAATAGAATTTCTGTCTAAAGCTAGCTTTTTCCTGCATCCCCCCACCTCACCTAAGAGTTGCATGCTTGACTGAATTAACAAATATCGATTGTTTTACTTATCTGAATTAAAATATATCCCACTCCATGTCAATATTGTACTAAAAATGTATCTTTATACTTTTATTAACAAGCATTGATTTAATTTAGTACTGAATAAAGTCTATGTTTACAAGACAGCAATTTTACATCCTTATAAATACCTGGATGCACAGAAAAATCAGGTATGTGATAAGCTGAACTTACAAAATTGATTAAAAAATGGGTAATTATTTGAATTGGAAAGGAACCCTTCACTTTTTTCAAATATTTCTTTAAATGTAATAATGTCTTACATTTGCATAATGATAAAAGCTTTGCAGATGTCTTTCATATACATAAGCTAATTTGCTCCTTTCAACATTCCTGTGAATTAACTGTAGTAGTGACTACTATCTTCATGCTTCATGGATAAGAAAAAATACAAAGCATCTTTAGCACATTTGAAATATAATTACCTCTACAAAAAGTCAACTTATCACCACTTTAGGATGAATAATCCATTGTGAAGAGTTTGCTTACCTGTATTTACTCATATGTATGGACAGTTAGTGTCCTGGTTATTTCTTGCTATGTAACAAATTATCCCAACACTTAGCGGCTTAAAAGATCATTTTATTATCTCTCTCTTTCTCTCTTTCTCTTTCTCTCTCTCTCTCATTTTCATTAATAGTTTAAATAGAGCTCAAGTAGATAATTTCTCTGTTCCATGTAGGGTCAACTGAGATCACTTGGGATGCTCATCTGGCAGATGAGCTGGTCTGGAAATTCTAAGATGCCTTCATTCACAAATTTAGCGCCTTGGCTGGGGGACTGATCTTGGCTGGAACTGTTGATTAGAATGCTTACAAGTAGCTTCTCCAACATGGTATTAGGGTAGTTGGGGACTTGGGGCTCAGCATCACTTTGCCATGTTCTGTTGATCATAGCAAACCATGAAGCCCACCCAGATTCAAGGGTAGAGGATACATACCATCCCACTCAGTGGAAAAGGTAGCAGAGAATTTGTGGCAACCTTTAATCTGCCAAAATCCATTCTTTGGCCATTGATTATTCTCATTCCTTCCCTCTGCAAAAATATATTCACATTCTCCAAAGAACACCCTCCTAACAAATTTAGCATTAGGATCCTTGCAGCACGAAGATCAGGCTGAAGATCCAGGATCTTCTCTTTTGAGTAAGATACAGAGATGACTGAGATTCTTCAGGTATATTTCTTTGAGTATGGGTCTTCTCAACCTGAAAACCCACAAACTAAAGAAACAGGTGTTTTGACTCCTGCTCCCAACATTCAATGCTGAGACAGGTAAGACAAATGCAGTGGGCATTACCATTAAAAAATGGAAAGAATGAAAAGCGCAGAGCATCCCTAGTCTATGGCACTCCTGAAATCTTTCTGGCTACATCTTGACATTCTTTGATTAGGTTTCAGTCCATCTTTCTAGGAATTATGCAGCAATATAACAAAATAATAATTATTGTTAATTATAGTTTATTTTTTACTTTATCTATCTATATCATACATAACTAAAATTTTTTTAAAATTGGCACTTTCAGCATTTTTTCCAGAAATCAAAATTCAGCTCAATCCATCAATTGATTAGGTCTATTTTCTTTTGGCTACATTGCCATAGAAACAATATTGCCCAAATTTCTGCCACTTCATAACCAGAATCTCTTTTTCTCCAGTTTTCTCCAGTTTCAATAGCAATTACTGTATTATTTTCTGAGTGTCCACCAACAGTTTCCTTCAGGTACTTCCAGCTTTCCCTAACAACCATGTCCTCAGGGTCTTTCCAGCTTTTGCCCTGTTTTGTTTCAAAACCACTGCCACATGTTTTTAGGTTTTACTATGACA
>NW_011888803.1:9778411-9780927 GCF_000151845.1 Pteropus vampyrus
ATGTTTCTTTTGTCTTGTCTGTGTGCCAGGCAATGTACATTTTCTCATTGAATCTTTTCAATACCCCTTTGAGGTAGGTACTATTACTAACATCTCAATCATGTTTTCTGAAACATTTTTGTTCTGAAGTTTAAATTATAATACATATTTTGCATATTTATACATAATACATCTTAAAAGAACCTAATGAAAACTTTAGTAGAGTCTGTAGGGGTTTTGTTTAAATTCTGCAGAAATATTCCCTTTTTATTTTATATAAATATTCTTGTAAAATGAGATAAAAGCATATTTATAAAGATATTAAAATGATGTAACTAAGGGGAGTGAAAAAAAATAAAAGAAGCAGAAGAATTAGCAGAATCTAGTTTTACTCACAGAAACCAGAAAGAAGATGAGGTGGTTGGTATTGTGGGAGGGGGGTGGGCTGGAGGCCAGGGCTCCTGGCCCTGCTGCACTATTACCTAGGAATTAGGAGTGCAAAAGAAAAAAAAGTTGAAAAGTTTCTTCTCTCTTCTAGACCAAAGTCTCCTTTTGTGCCAAATGAGGGAGTGGAACAAGATGAATTCTAAAGCCCATCTCAACTTTAATATTCTCTTACCACTCCAAGGAAAGGAGATGAAACACTAAATATACATGAACATACCCACCTATCAGGGAAGTGAAGACAGACTGGAAGACAGGTTTATAAAATTTAAAAAAAGATTTTTTTTTTTTTACTTGGAAAATCGTAAGTAGTGGAATGGAATAAAAACTGAAAAACAAACCAGAAGACAAGGAGAGAAATCAAGATAAAAATAAATGATGCTGAGCCCAGCCATCAAGAAGGCAATTTGCAAAAAAAAAAATTCTCTATTTTTTCAACAAATGAGCCTCTATGTGCCAGGCCCTATTCTGGGTATTTAGGGTAAAGTAGATAAAAATATTTCTGCCCACATGAAGCTTATGTTCTAGATTGGGGAACATAAACTCTATGGCCTGTTAGTCATAAGTGCTTAGCAGAAGAATAAAGTGGGAAAGGAGGGTTGAACTCGCTAGGTGGGGTTTACAACATCAGTTAGGGTCACTCCAGGGAGACCTTACTAAGTAAAGATCTTAAGGAAGTCAGCAAATGAGCTGTGGTGACTCCGCTTCCTATTTCATTGAGAAAATGAAAGCAGTTATAAGAGCATTCCAGGCAGAGGGAACAGCAAGTGCAGAGGTGCTGAGATGGCAGCATGCCTGATATGTTCAAAGAATAACAAGGATGCCAATAGAGCTGGAGTGGAGTAAATGAAGAAAAGGGTAGTAGGAGGGGAGATCGGAAGAAAGACTCTGGAAAGATGTTGAGCAGAGAATGCCATATGACATGTTTTAATGAAATATCTTTATTGCTGTGAAGAGAATAGAATAAAAAAGGTTAAGGACAGAAGAAGGAGATTCAGTTCAGAGGCTACTGTACTAATCCAGGCACATAATGATGGTGGGTCAGACTAGAACTGTAGCAGTAGAAGCAATGAGAAGTGATGGGGTTCTGGATATATTTTGAAGGTAGAATGAATAAGATTTGCTAGATGATTAGGGTGTAGCGTATGAGAAAAGAAGAGTTAAGGAAACTTCAAGGAGTTTTGAGTAGGGCTAAAGAGCTGCCAATTGCTGAGATGAGAAAGATTGTGGGAGGAGCAGTTTTGATGGTGGTGGGGCTATTAGGAGTTTGGTTTTAGACATGTGAATGCTTAGGTTTTTCTTAGATGTTCAGTTCATGTATATATCATGTCATGGGTACATGAGTGTGGATGTCAGGGGAGAGAGACAGGCTGGTAGTATAAATGCATTATAGACATAAGATTGAATCAGTTTCCCAACAGAGTAAGCAAAGATAGAAGAGAGACAGGGTTCAAGGACTGAGCCTGGGGAGTCCCAGGCAAAGATGAGTAGAAACATCGAGGGTAGACAAAGAGGAGTAAACAGAGAAGTAGGAATAAAACCAAACAAGCAGAGAATCTTGGAAGCCCAGAGTGAGGAAAAATAAGTGTTTCAAAGAGGAGACAATGATTGTCCAATGCTAATGATTGGTTGAGTAAGATGAGGACTGAGAAATGACCACTTGATAACAGAAACTTGATAAGAGAGATGGGCAGTGAAAGCTTGGTTGGAGAAGGTTGGAGAAAAAAATGGGAAGAGAGACATTGGAGACTGTGGGTATGACACCCTTTCAAAGAGTTTTGCCCTGAGAATGTGAGAAAGGGGAATAGCTGGAAGGGAATTGTAGTAAAGAAAGCTTTTAAAAAGTATATGAGGAAACGACAAGTTTAAATGTTGAAGAGAGTGATCAAACAGAGAGGAAAGAGAAAATTGCTGGAGCTATCTCTTTTAGCTAGGATCTGGTGACAAATGGAGGGGTTGACTAGAAACATGACTAGGAGAGAAGATTGAGTAAATGAGTACAGATGCATGTAGAAGGGAAGATGTGGTGGCAGCTGAGTGACATTCTCTTTAACGTTGTCATTTTCTTGGTGAACTAGGAAGCAAAGTCACCT